>NC_045962.1:44251788-44376788 GCF_010909765.2 Amblyraja radiata
TGTATGTGTGTGTCCATCTGTCCTAACACGGGTAAAAGAAACTCCCTCCCATTTGCCTCTGATCCACTATCCAGAACTGGTTTCTGACATGAAATTTGGGAGAATCCTTATGAATTAATGACATTTATGTCATATTTTGTAAAGTTTCACTGCTGTAAATTTCGTGGCCCTGAAGAAGAGCTTGTGCATAGAAGTTGGATGTGACGCATGCTGGTCATGTGGTTTTTAAGATTAGCTAAGCAAGCAACAAAGGCATCAGTAAAATGTTTACTATATCAATTAAAAAACAGTTAAATTTTCTAATTTTAATATTAAAATTATCCCCCCCCCCCCCCAAATAAACTTTCATAAAACTGATCTTTTAAAATGAGCTGTGCAGTTCTGTGGAGCCTGGATATGAGTAGTTGACCCATAACCCATGTGTTTCTCAGGTGAATTCCTGGAAAAATTGATTTTAGACACACATTTTAGACACACATTTTAAAATTTCCACCATAACAACTTTTGGATTCCCTGCACCTTCCTTTGGATGTTGCGAATCTGAATAGGGGTCTGTCCCAAAACCAAGACATAATGGATACTGGAGATGCACCAAGATCAGGAACTGCTGGAAATATTCAGCAGCCCCTCAAACTCCAGTTAGACTGAGAGTAGTCCCCACCATCCTGTACACCCATCTTTTGTAGGTCCTTGGTCATAGACTTCCATGTGCTTCTTTTTCTCTGCTATCTCAAAGCACTTAATTTGTTTTTATTTTTCAAAATAAATGGTGTTTGGAAAATCTTGAAAATGATGCTGGTCCCTCATTCCCCTGAAGGATCTATATTTCAAATGATTTGTGTGAACAGGGATTGGTGATTACAGGTTCCATTTGATTCAACATGCTCTAATGCCTGCCCTATTATGCATCTAAAAAGGCAACATTCTTCGAAAGCACTCATTGCGCCTTTGGGACCCTCTGCTGTTCTGGCTGGAAGAGAAGGAAGATTCCATGAATCACTGATACCGAAAATGTATCCAAGAAGTTAAACAAAAAATATCCACCATGCTGTCCTAACTATACCTGGTATTTGCCTCAAAGTGCCCAGATTTAAATCCCATCTGCTCACATTGTCATGTATAATCCCAGCTCTACGAATAGTTTGTATCAGGGACTTTATGGCAAAAGAATACAGCCCATGGAAAATCACAACAGTCCTACAAACTGCTTCAGCATACAGAAACTGAAGAGGTGGCTCAAATTTCTTATACTCAATGAATGTACTGTATTTCTGTTTTTAAACGATAGGGCGAGCTAATAATTCAATTAGTCCCTTTTGTTATTGTCCTTGTTAATTTGTTTAAGGTATTTTTTGTATACAAAAGTTTACATTTTATGTATATTTTTCTTGTGTACAAACTATGTAATATGTGTATAAACACTGTATGTAATATCTGTATATAGTGTGATAAATGATCTTTGTTTGGATGTATAAATAAAACTTGCTGTGAAGAAAATAAAAATTCAAGTCACATTGATAAATTAACAATCCCCTTGTCCCTTTTACAATAGTAAAAAAATGCCCAAAAATGCCCAAAACACTGCATGAGCACTTAAAGAAAAGTTGATGGGCAAATCAGATATTAATAGATATCAAAAAAGTTTTTAAACAAGGAAGAGGTATGAGAAAGGAATTCAAGAAAGTGGGGCGTTAGAAGGCTGAAGGCAAAACCAATAGTTAGGCTTCTGAATTTGTCATGCATAAGAGAACATAAGGATAACAGATTAGGAAAGTTGTAGCCTATGGACTTTATTTTTGGCATAAATAAAATATTGATAAATAATGTTTCAAAAAGTATATGCAGCAGAAAACAATGCAAAGCTCTTAATGCATTCTTTGTGTTGGTCTATACATTCAGTGATGCTGGTTTTATACAAGGTGTTAACTTTTCTGATTTGTATATAGCACCATTGCTACATGGCCCCCGAGGGTGATACCCCCTCCTGGTGTTTGAAGGGCTTCCCCCCTGGACTTAGGCTCTCAATGTGCAGTAGCAGAAGGACCTCATATTCCCCCCACAGAGATTTTGCACTGGCTGCACAGAGCTTCAGTCCATCCCTCAGCGTACTTCTGCAGTGTGAAACGTGCCAGTTGGCAACATTCCCTTACAGACATCTCGCTGTGTTGAAAGATCAACAAGTTTCAGCCAAATCAAAGAGAATCTTTCACTGAGTTGATAGTCTTTCAGCAGCACTCGATGTCCATCTCTGAGTGTGTCCCTAGAAACAGTGCTTGAATTATCAAGTCCTCTGTTATGCAGCTGCTCAGGATGAACCCTTGACAGGATCCTTGCATCTTATGCCAGGCCCCCTTAGCAATCCACAATTTGCAATATCTTAATTATCTTCACTTTGGTCTTCAACACCATACGAGTGATTTTAATCGGTTGCCCATTCCAGCAATGACGGCACTTCAATAAATAACTTCATTGGCTGTAAAGCACTTTGGGATGACATGGAGTCTTAAAGCACTGAAACAGGCCCTTCAGCCCAATTTGTCCATGCCAACCAAGATGTCCCATACTAGTCTCACCTGCCTGCATTGGCCCCTTACCTCTACACCTTTCCTATCCTTATACCTGTCCAAATGCCTTAAATGTTGTGATAGTACCTACCTCAATTACTTCCTCTGGCAGCTCTGTGTGGAAAAAGTTGCCCCTCGGGTTCCTAATTAAATCTTCTACCTCTCACCTCAAACCAATGTTTTTTGGTTCTTGATTCCTCCACTCTGATTAAAAGACTCTATTCACCCTATCTAGTTCCTCGCGATTTTATACATATCTATTATTTCAGCCTCCTGCGCTCCAATGAATAAAGTTCTAGCCTGCCCAACCTCTCCCTATATCTCAGGCCCTCAAGTCCTGGCAACATCCTTATAAATATGTGCTCTTTCCAACTTAATGACATCCTATAGCAGAGTCACCAAAACTGAGCGCAATGCTCCAACTTCTGTGTCGTCAATGTCTTGTACAACTGTAGCCTAACAGCAACTTCTATACTCAATACCCTGACTGATGAAGGCCACTGTACCAAAAGCCTTCTTGACCACCCTATCTTCCTGTGATGCTACTTTTAGGGAACTGTACCTCCACTCCTCGATCCCTCTGCTCTTCAACACTTCCCAGGGCCCTGCCATTCACTGAATGTTCTGCCCTGGTTTGACTTCCCAAAATGCAACACCTCGTTTTTATCTGCATTAAGCTCCACTAACCATTCCTTGGCCCACTTGCCCTGCTGATCAAGATCCTGCTGTAATTTCTACTAACTATCTTCATTGTCTACGATACCACCCAGTGTCATATGTAAACTTAGTAATCATGCCTTGTACATTCTCATCCAAATTGCTGATATAAACCACAAACAACGACGGGTTCAGCACCAATCCCTAAGGCACACCACTCGGCCTCCAGTGTGAAAAACAACCTTCCGCCTTCACCCTCGGCTTCCATCCATGAAGCCAATTCCCTATCCAGTTGGTTACCCCTTCCTGGAACCCATGTGATCTAACCTTCCAGAGTAGACTACCATGTGAAACTATCAAATATCTTTCTGAAGTCCAGATAAATAACATCTATGGCTTTGTCCTCATCAGCCGTTTTGGTTGCTTCATCAAGACCTTGATGCCTCAAGATCTGAGAAAAAGCAGCATGGAAATGCAAACCTTCAAGACTTTGACACCTTCTTTCTCCACTGTTGGTCCAGATGATGTTGCTGACTGCTCCCTAAGGTCATGCTCTGCAGTTCTATGTTTGCTGTCAGCACTGGTCTCTACCCCTACCACCTCCTCTTCCCCATCTGGCTTTTGCGGCTCCACTGACTGCCTGATCATTATCGCAGCCTGGCTGCCACAAGGAAGCTGCTTAGTTAGCAGTGATCAGGCCTCCAGATCACCCAATAGCTTTTGATAGCTACCCAAGTCGTTTAAGCTGGTTTAAAAGGTGTTTACAAAATATTAAATGCAGAAATAAAAGTTATCTAAAGCACTAAAGTATATTGCTTCTGTAAATTAATTATGGAGATTAAGTAATATAAGCTCTCATTCCCCATACCCTCACTCGTTGCAAGGACAGAGTCCCCCTTGCCCTCACCTTCCACCCTACCAGCCGTCACATACAACAGATAATCCTCCGACATTTTCGTCACCTCCAACGGGATCCCACCACTAGCCACATCTTCCCATCTCCTCCCCTTTCGGCTTTCCACAGATACCGCTCCCTCCGTAACACCCTAGTCAATTTGTCCCGTCCCACCCAAACCACCCCTTCCCCTCGCAACCGCAGGAAATGCTACACTTGTCACTTTACCTCCCCCCTCGACTCCATCCAAGGACCCAAGCAGTCTTTCCAGGTGAGACAGAGGTTCACCTGCACCTCCTCCAACCTCATCTATTGCATCCGCTGTTCTAGGTGTCAACTGCTCTACATCGCTTCGCCCAACACCTCCGCTCAGTTCGCATTAACCAACCTGATCTCCCGGTGGCTCAGCACTTCAACTCCCCCTCCCATTCTGAATCTGACCTTTCTGTCCTGGGCCTCCTCCATGGCCAGAGTGAGTCCCACCGCAAATTGTAGGAGCAGCACCTCATATTTCGCTTGGGTAGTTTACACCCCAGTGGTATGAACATTGACTTCTCCAATTTCAGGTCGTCCTTGCTTTCTTCCTCCTTCCTCTCCCCTTCCCAGTTCTCCCACAGCCCACATCAGTCTGAAGAAGGATCTTGACCCGAAACGTCACCTATTCCTTCCCTCCATAGATGCTGCCTCACCTGCTGAGTTTCTCCAGCATATTTGTCTACCTTCGATTTTTCCAACATCTGCAAGTAAAATAAGCATAATCATATTGCTTTCATTGTCAGCATTCTCATTTAAATAAACAGGACTTCAACTTACGAACATTGTGTTTGGAGCAGGAGTGGGCTTGCAAATCAGCTCCTGATTCAAATTAGATCATGGCTAATCTGATTGGACCTTCAGCTCCGCATTCGTCTCTACCCCTGGCATCCTTTCACCCCAACGCCAGTCCACACTGCCTCCCTGAACGGCATCCAGGCTGGACCTTCTGCCGCCACTGTCGGACGACCACTGCCACCGCCATCACTACCGCCGACCCTTACCTGCACTCTGGCTGCCCGCGGGGCCATGACTAATTAATCCGCCGATCCTCAACTCTCCCCTGGCCGCCAACTCACCCGGATTTCAGTCCCAGTTCCAGACCAGGATTCTGAAGAAGGGCCTCGACCTGAAAAGTCACCTACCTATCCATGTTCTCCAGAGATGCTTGACCTGATGAGTTACCCCAGCATGTTGTGTCCTTATACTATATAGTGTTATGTAGCGTAAGTAACAGAAAGTGCAGATTTAAAAAATGCAAGTCTGCAATGAGATTGAGAATTCACCTTCACTTATGGGAGGACTATTCTGTTGCCTGATAGCAGAAGGAAGAAGCTAGTGGTACGTGCTTTCAAGCTTTGTATCCACTGCCCAATGGGAAAGCAGAGAAAAGGGAACGTGTGGGTGAAAATGGTCTTGATTATGTTGGCTGCTTTACCGAGGCAGCATGATGTGTAGATGAAGTCAAGGGGAGGGGGGGTCAGGGGAGTGGGGAGGAGAATCTATTGTGTGACGGACTGGGCTACGTTCACAACTCTGCATTCTTGGGCAGAGCTGTGCTGCTTCCCAATAAGATAATTCTATGGTGCATCTGTAGACCTGGGCAAGAGTCATTGGAGACATGCTTGGCTCAGTATGTTTGCCTTTTGTCTCTGGATCTTTTGCGTGCTAGGATCTGACCATCTCGTATCCGTCCTCTCAGTAATGATCCAAGATCTTAGAGCTCTAAGATCTTTGATAATGAAAGTGGGTCCATTTCAGCCCGCTTCCAAGCAAATGCAACTGGCCACCACTAAGTGGTGCTGTCACCCTGTGCAACCCGTGAAGGACTGCAGTGCAGCATTCCTTGTCAATAGAAGCCAAAAGCAGGCAGAAGTTACTAATCATGCATCATTAAGGTAAGCTCCTTAAACCGCTCTAAAGTAGGATGCCGATTTGAGTAAAGGAAGTATGCAATTAAAACTCTCAATTACAGAACCCAGCATAGTAATGAGGCTCTCCTCAATGCATCTTTCTCACAGTTGTGTCTCGTTGCTTTAATTAACATTGTGAAGTAAATGCAGAAGTGATTTGGGTCTTCAGTCGTTGATGGGAGAGGGCTGAAGATTTCTCGGCTTATTCAGTTTCGTCTGTGCAGAGTGGAAATGGTCCATATTAGCCATCTTTGAAAAGGTTATTGTTTGGAAAGCAGGTAATATCTAGGATTAATGGTTCATCGTCAGGCTGGGCTGTCTTTGGTGATTCATAGTGATGGAATCTGTTGGTGATTCATAGAGTGATACGGCACAGAATGAACCTTTCTGTCCATCACACTTATGCTGGTTCTTTGAAAGAGACCATTCAGACCATCAAGTCAGTGCCGGATCATGGAAAGAACTTTTCAATTAATTGATCAAGAAGGAACTGCAGATGCTGGAAAATCGAAGGTAGACAAAAATGCTGGGGAAACTCAGCGGGTGAGGCAGCATCTATGGAACGAAGGAAATAGGCAACTTTTTGGGTCGAAACCCTTCTTCAGACTGATGTGAGGGTGGGGGGCGGGAAGAATAAATGGAGCCAGTGGGCTGAGGGAGAGCTGAGAAGGGGAGGAGAAAGTAGTGACTACCTGAAATTAGAGACGTCATAGTTCATACCATTGGGGTGCAAAGTGCCCAAGCGAAATAAGAGGTGCTGCTCCTCCAATTTATGATGGTCCTCACTCTGTGCATGGAGGAGGCCCAGGACAGAAAGGCCGAATTCGGAATGGGAGGGGGAGTTGAAGTGCTGAGCCACCGGGAGATCAGGTTGGTTATTGCGAACTGAGCGGAGGTGTTCGGCGAAGCGATCGCCAAGCCTACGCTTGGTCTCACCGATGTAGAGCAGCTGACACCTAGAGCAGCGGATGCAATAGATGAGGTTGGAGGAGGTGCAAGCGAACCTCTGCCGCACCTGGAAAGACGGCTTGGGTCCTTGAATGGAGTGAAGGGGGGAGGTAAAGCGACAAGTGTAGCATTTCCTGCGGTTACAAAGGAAAGTGCCAGGGGAGGGGGTAGTTTGGGTAGGAAGGGACAAATTGACCAGGGAGTTACTGAGGGAGCGGTCTCTGCGGAAAGCAGACAGGGGAGGAGATGGGAAGATGTGGCCAGTGCTGGAATCCCGTTGGAGGTGGCGAAAATGTTAGAGGATTATTTGTTGTATGTGACGGCTGGTAGGGTGGAAGGTGAGGACAAGGGGGACTCGGCCCTTGTTGCGAGTGGGGGGATGGGGAGTGAGAGCAGAGTCACGGGGTATAGAAGAGACCCTGGTGAGAGCCTCATCTATAGTAGAGGAGGGGAACCCCCGTTCCCTGAAGAATGAGGACATCTCCGATGCCCTGGTGTGGAACACCTCATCCTGGGAGCAGATGCGGCATAGACGGAGGTTTCAATTAATTGAGCTTACTTCCCCACCTCCCATCACCGCCCATTCCTTTCCCCATTTCAAATGTGTATCCAACATCCTATTGAAAGCTATTGCTGAATCTGCTTCAATATGCAGTCAGACAATGTATTCCAGGTCATTACAGCTCTCCCCACAACCGGGTTTCTCCTACTCCCAATATCTGAAGATGGACACAAAATGCTGGAGTAACTCAGCGATACAGGCAGCATCTCTGGAGAGAAGGAATGGGTGACATTTTGGGTCGAGATTAGGGTTGCCAACTTTCTCACTCCCAAATAAGGGACAAATTCCCAACGGCCTAAAGTACAAAAGGCCTTTGTTGAGTCATCACTGACGGACTTAACCCATGTCTTTTTTGCTTCCCATTGCTTGTTTTAGCTGCACAGTCTTTTATTTTTTGCAGGTTTATCCATATTTGCACACGTCAAACCGACCGAACAACACCATACGTTACTGAAACTTTTTGTTTTGGCAGGAATTGGCAAAATATAGCGTATAACTGATGCGCATAAGGGGGCCTGCGATTGGATGACAGGTGAGTCACTTGTGCGTGGCGTCAACAGCACATGCAGCATGCACGCACGCACGCTGTTGTATCAGATCTAGGATCTGTCTGTAAGCGTGCCCTCTGGTGATTAGATAGTACAGATGCTCCTCGACTTACAATGCTTCGACTTACGATATTTCGACTTTACGATGGTGCAAAAGTGATACACATTCAGTAGAAACTGTACTTACAATTTTGAATTTTGATCTTTTCGACGAACCAGGCGTGCAACTGATGCACGGATAGTGACAGGATGTCAACCAAGATACAGGACGTCAACCAAGCCCGTGGCAATTCGTTGACTGACTTGGCCGTGGCTGGATGAATGATGAGTTGGCCCGGGTGCTGGACTGCACACAATGCCCAGCCGGCGGGCCTGCTGAGGATTTGTGGCTCGGGCGCCGGACTTTGCGCCTCCTTAAAACTCCTCAGCTGGCCCGCCGGCCGGGCTTTGTGTTCGGCTGCACGCAAAGTCCAGCACCCCATCCAATTCATAAACCGATGATTGGCCTTGAAAAGGAGGGGTGGTGGTGTTGGCTGTAAGCGAAGGTCCGAAGGTCGGACAGCTGGCCTGGCTGCCGACCGACGGGGCCACGAGCGAGGCGCTATTACTGCACTCCATGGGCTGCACTACATCGGGACTGGTGAGGCAGGGCCGGACGTGGCCCTCTGACCCGACAGTCCACTCGACCCGAGTAGTAGCAGTCAAATACAGGACAAGGGCGGTCCCATATGGGACAAACCAATTTAGCCCAATATATGGGATGACCCGGCTAATATGGGACAGTTGGTAACCCTAGTCGAGACCCTTCTTCAGACTGATGTCAGGGGAGAGGGAAATACATCGATAAAGAAGTGTAAGGTGTGAAAATAGGACAAAGGGAATGGAGATCAAGGAACATGTAGAATAGATCATTGTAGCTGGAGGAAGCTAACACCAAAGCAGAGATAAAATGTAGTCGGAGACCGTAAGACTGGTCGGAGAACTGGGAAGGGGAACGGATGGAGCGAGAGGGAAAGCAAGGGTTACTTGAAGTTGGGGAAGTCAATGTTCATACCACTGGGGTGTTAGCTGCCCAATGGAAATATGAGGTGCTGTTCCTCCAATTTGCGCTAGGCCTCGCTCTATGTCCGCTTATCAGGAAATGTTCCATATCAAGCCCTTTAACAATAATGAACATCTTTCTTGACTTTCCGTAAGCTTTCCTGCACTGTGGAATCCCTAGCTGACAATTCTTTCTGAAACAAAAGAAAACAAATTTCAGCACAAACTAAGAAGTGGGGAGAAGGTTTTAAAATGAGCTGGATTGTCCAATACAGTTCTGAGCAGTAATTTACATTTATGGAATGATAAGGTGAGATTATGAGGTAGTGGCAGAGTGGTTGAATTACTCATAATATGGAGGCTTGGGCAGGCAATGTGGAAATCTGGGTTTGAATCCCACCATGGCTATGTGGAATTTAAATTCCATTTTTTTAATAAACGCTAGTCATGACAGCAGTGCTGGGTTGAAGTAAACACCCATCTGATTCGCTAACCTCTTCATGGGAGAAAGCCCTACCTTGTCTAGTGTGTACAATGTGCTGGATTGTTGAATGCCTTCTGTAATGGATCACTAGGTTTACAGGAAAATGAGGGATGGCCACAGGATTCAGGCCTTACAAGTGTTCTTTACTGGAGTATTACAGGGCGTGCCTGGAATTATAAATGAATGCTGCAGCTTTAAAGCAGGCAAAAACAAATTACTTCAAACACAGGACAACTGAAGTGAACCAGGAAATTTGAAGAAGCCCAGTGGTTTGTACAGAATCAGTGGAGAGGGAGGTGGCGACAGTTTCACCTGCCGGTGATTTTTCAATCGGGATTCCGGTCCATCCGAATGAAGAGGCAGAAACGAGGGTAGGAATGTGGAAAAGGTGAAAGGACTGAAGCAAGAGGAACAAGTAAAGAGGACAAGAGTACATTACAGGGAAGACACTGTGAATGTCAGGATGAAACTCAGCCAATATCAAAGGGCTGACTCAGAAATAGTGGTCAGAATAGTCTCTGAGACAACATCGTCTGATACTTTAGGAAGTTGTTATATCCTCAGGGCTGCCAACTCTCACGCTTTGAGCGTGAGAATCACGCACTTGAAAAAATCTCACGCTCTCACGCTGATCACAGATTTCTCACGCTGTCGTGAGAAATTCTGTGATCAACGAAAATGTCAAAACTCAGATAAACTGCATGGGTCACGGGTGTTGGAGAGCCGGGGCTGAGGGAGGGATGGAAGCAGAGCCAGTGGCGGGGACAGATGCGGGTTGCCGGGGCTAACGAGTGTTTGCGGGCTGGCAAGTGTTTGCGGGGCTACCGAGTCGTTCGCTGCAGCTCTGGCCATGGAGCAGCCTCAGTGCAAGAGTCCCGGGCCGTCGGAGGCATCGGAAGAGTTGCGCTGCTGCCCTGAGAGTCTCTGTGCCGAAGGGACAGAGACTCTCAAAGGGAGGCGGAGAGAGAGAGGGGAAGAAGACAGGGAGGGGAAGACAGAGAGCGGGGGTGAGAAGAGATAGAGGGGAGAGACAGAGGGGGAGAGAATGGGGAGAGGGAGAAGGGGGGAGAGAGAGAGAGAGGGGAGGGAGAGAGAGAAGGAGAAGAGAGATGTAGGGAGAAGGGGAAGAGAGAGAGGAGAGAGGGGGAGAGTGAGATGGGCGAGTGGGGGAAGAGAGAGGGGGGAGAGAGGGAGAGAGAGATAGGGGGAAAGAGGAAGAGAGGAGCAAGGGAACAAAGAGGGAAGTGGAGAGGGTAGGAGAGAATGGGAGAGGGGGGGAGAGAGGGGTGGTAAAAGAAAGGGGAAAGAGGGAGAGGGAGAAAAAGAAATGGGGGAAAGAGAGGGGGCAAAGAGAAAGAGGAGAAAGAAAGGGGAGAGAGAGCAAGGGGGAGAGTGAGGTGGGAGGGAGAAATGGGGGAGGAGAGTGAGGAGAGAGAGTGGGGGAGAGAAGAAAGAGAGAGAGAGGGAGAGAGAGGGGGAGAGAGAGGGAGGGAGAAAGTGAGGGGGAGGAAGAGAAGGGGGAGATGAGCAGAGAAACGAAGGGAGGAGGAGAGATGAGTAGGAGGGAGAGAAGGGGGAGGAGTTATAGGGAAAGAGGAAGAGAGGGGAGGGGGGCGAGAGGAGGGGATGGGGACAGAGAGAGAGGGGGAGAGTGAGGTGGAGGGAGAGGGGAAGAGAGAGGGGGGGAGAGAGGGGAAGAGGGGGAGAGAGGGAAGGGGAGAGAGAGAGAGGGATAGAGAGGAGAGAGAGAGGGGGAGAGAGAGAGAGGCAGGGCTGCCAACTCCCATGCATTGAGCGTGAGGATCACGCATTTCGCCAAATTCTCACGCTGATCACAAATTTCTCACGCTCTGTCGTGAGAAATCCTGTGATCAATGAAAATTTCAAAACTCATATCAACTGCATGGACCATGGGTGTTGGAAGCAGAAGCAGCGGCGGGGACAGATGCGGACGGAGAGCGGGGCTGGCGAGTGTTTGCCGGGCTGGCGAGTCGCTCACTGCAGCTCCGGCCATGGAGCAGCCTCAGTGCAAGAATCCCGGGCCATCGGAGGCGTCGGAAGCTTTGCGCCGCTGCCGTGAGAGTCTCTGTGCCAAATTTGCCCAGGTGATCGGCATGGATCAGGCTGCGGCTCGGTGCATCCTGGAGGACAACCAATGGCTGCTGGAAGTAAGTACCAAGCACTGGGTAGAAACGGTGGAAGATAGTGGACTTCAAATGGGGGTGGTTGGAGAAAGCATCCTGCTTGCCTGCTAGATTTTCACTTACTGTAACTGCAGGAAAAATGTTCCCGATGTTGGGGGAGTCCAGAACCAGGGTTCACAGTTTAATAATAAGGGGTAGGCCAGTTAGGACTGAGATGAGGACAAACTTTCTTCACGCAGAGAGTTGTGAATCTGTGGAATTCTCTGCCACAGAAGGCAGTGTAGGCCAATTCACTGGATGTTTTCAAGAGAGAGTTACATTTAGTTCTTGGGGCTAACAAAATCAAGGGATATGGGGAAAAAACAGGAAAGAGGTACTGATTTTAGATGAATAGCCATGATCATATTGAATGGCAGTGCTGGCTCGAAGGGCCGATGGCCTATTCCTGCACCTATTTTCTATGTTTCTATGCTTGAGTATATGGCAATAAAACTCGATCACTTGATTTTGAAGCATTCATGCATGGTGGAGGTATAATGTAGTCATAGAGTGATACAGTGTGAAAACAGGCCCTTCGGCGCAACTTGCCCACACCCGCCAACATGTCCCAGCTACACTACCTGCTTTTGGTCCATATCCCTCCAAACCTGTCCTATCCATGTATCAGTCTAATTGTTTCTTAAACATTGTGATAGTCCCAGCCTCAACTACCTCCTCTGGCAGCTTGTTCCATACACCCACCACCCTTTGTGTGGATAAAGTTACCCCTTAAAAAGTTACCTCTTAAAAATACTTCACACAAAAAACATTGAAATCATACTTCTACAATGCACTAAAACATGATTTTAATACATCAAATTTCAAAAAGTCCCTACCCTGGGAGTGGGGACATCCCCCTCCCACATCCTCTCCCCACTCGGTTGCTCCACTCCCTCACCGGGTACCCCCAAGGCCAGTGATCAGTGATCGCTCAGCCTCCCCACTTTCAAAAATGCTCCGCGGCCCCTGGTTCAGACGGAGAGCACTGCCAGATGTGAGCGGGGAACTGAGGCCAGTTGTCCATGATGTCTAGATCCCAATGCTCAGTGCTTCATGTTTCGGCTAATGTTATTGATTTGTAATTAGCCTGATTTGTAATTAGTTGACAAAACCTTAATTTATTAATCCGGAATATCCAGGGGGATGGGATAAGTGTAATATTAAAATGACATGCAAGGTGTCAGGCTGTCTGCCACAACATACAGCCCTGATAACCCATTATTTCCTTCAGTTAAATATTGGGAGGGTAGCATTATTGTCATTTGCCACTCAATTATTATGTTTGTTTACCTCACTGACTATTTCTAACCCCCCCCCCCCTCAAATTCGTTTGACAGGTTGAATAGAAATGTCCTCAATCTCGTTGTTTTATTAATTGAACACGTTGATGAACATCCTCAAGGAGTGTAATCAGATGAAACTGATTCAGATGCGTTATTTAAGAGCTTGTTCAAAGGAGGGGCATATTTTAAAGGAGTGACAGAGACAGGGGAATGTGTGAGGAGATTATTATTTGTCTCTAGTTTTAGCTTGAACCAGGACATCTGAAGATTCAATACAACAATCAATCAATCAGTTTTATTCGTCACTTGCACAATAAAGTGCAAGTGAAATGAATTTGCCAGCAGCGGTACAATGAAAAAAAACACACAAAAACACAATAAAAATGCAACACAAACATCCACCACAGCATTCATCACTGTGGTGGAAGGCACAAAAATTGGCCAGTCCTCCTCCATTTTCCCCAGTGGTCGGGACCTCAACCCTCCGCAGCCGTCGCTGCGGGCATCCAGATGTGCAGAGACAAGGTAAAAAGTCCAGGTAAGTCCTGAAACGGTGCCTTCCCCACCGGAGACCGCGGCTTCAGGTTGGTGTAGGCCGCAGGCCGGCGGTCGGAGATTTAAAGTTTGCGCCGCAGCCAGAAGCACCGCAGACTGCAGGGCCGGTGGTCGAAGCTCCCCTCCAGGGATCCCTGGCGAGGGACCCCGCTCCTGATGGTAAGTCGCCGCCATGCCCGCGGTAGAGATTGGCCGCGGGCCGGCGTGGAAGCTTCTCCCGGGTCCCCAACGAGGGATCCCAGGTTGCGGACGCTGCGCCAGCCAGAGCTCTGCTCTTGAAAAGGAGGCGCAGTCGTCTTTCTTACAGTTTGGCTATCTTCCCAACCAATTGTTCAAGCGCTTTTGATTGCAACATGCGCCTTAATTTAGTTCAACAAAGAAACTGACAAGTTACTAAAGAACTTGTAAATGGCCAGCGCTTCAGGCTGCCGCGGGCCATCTAACGGAGCGCTCCCCTCCGGCGAGCCCCGAGAGTCCAAGCTGCGCCTGCCACTAAAGCCCCATGCGCGTCTCCGGGAAAGGCTGCTCCGATCCTCGATGTTAGGCCACGGGGGAGGCAACATGGCAAAAGTCGCCTCTCCGTGGAAGAGTGGACCAAAGCGGTTTCCCCCTTACCCCCCCCCCCCCACACCACCCCCCACACAAGACACACAAAGAACCATTACAAACATACATTAAAACATACTAAAAAAAGTAGAAAAAACAGACACGCTGCTGACAGGGCTGCCGGCTTGCAGAGCCCCTTCCAACACTTCAAAGTTTAATATAGTAATTGTGCTGAAACTGACCCCAACCAACCACGTAATGAATATCATCCATTCTGGAGGTTTTACTTTTATGATGCCATTTAAACTTCACTTGGATTTCAATCACTTAAATGTAAAAGTAATTGGGAATGGCGAGCATTGGAACAAAAATTTGCGCTCGGTACATATTAACTATAATGTAATAATGTATGCATATTGGTGGGTGCAATCAAAACAAAGATCTTTTTATCATTGTTGTATTATGAATACCACAGAAAATATTATTTACTCTCAAAATCACATTTAATAGAATAATATTGCTTAAATATATAGTTATTGGACTTTGCATTTCGGAAAAGTCCCAGCTGAGAGGAAGACAGCAAAATACTGAAATATTGGGGGTGAAAATGACTACAGGAAAGTATGTTAGGAAAATGAAAGAAATGGTAACAGAATACTTATACAGCTGAGTGAGTATAACTTTATGGATGAGAAATTGTGTTCAACCAATTGATGACTTATTTGACAAAGTAACTAGCATGTTAGATAACAATGAAGCCAATTAATGTAGCAAATTTTGTTATCCATAATTTAGTCTAACCTTATTCATAGCTAATCCAATTTAAAGCATATATAATGCATTCAAGTGTAAGTTAAAAGACTCGCTGCAGTATGCACCATATTGCACAATTTCAAGCTGAAAAATGCAAAAGTTCCATACCAATGGGAGGGGACACACTCTCCTCCTACCCCCCCCCCCCCCCCCCCCCCCCCCCTCCCCCATCCCCTCCCCCCCTACCCCTCCCGGTCGCTAAGCTCCCTCGGGCTTGGTCTCGCAATTTCTCACTCCCAACTCTCACCCAATATTGGCAGCCCTGTATCCTTAAGATGAACTTTTAAACCCAATTGCTCCTTAATCATTTTAAAGGCAAGTCTTGGGGAAAGGAGTTGTGATGCTGAATCCAGAAGGTTGTAGTTTGCTGAACCCGGAGGGGAGCTGATATTCCAGGGCAAGACAGCGAACAAAATGGCTAGTGAATGCAATGTCCCGGTCATTTAAGCAGAAAAGTATGTTAAATCCACTGCTCTGGGCCAAGGCAGGAATCCCTTTGCACATCCCTGCTAGATCGGCCAGTCCCACACCTTTCAATACCTTGACTTCCTCAAGGGCGGCATGGTGGGGCAGCGGTAGAGTTACTGCCGTACAGCAAATGCAACGGCGGAGATCAGGGTTCCATCCCTAGTACGGGTGCTGTTTGTACAGAGTTTGTACGTTCTCCCCGTAACCTGCGTGGGTTTCCGAAGGGCTTGTTTCCGCTCTGTATCTCTAAAAAAATAAACATTTTAAAGCTATCCGTATAACTATGCTTTGACCAAACATTCCATCATATGTGTCCCTCCCCCCCCCCCCCCCCTCCCCCCTCCATGACACGGAAGCAGGTTTTATTTGACAACACTTCTGTGCCAGGTCTCGCGATGTTGAGGATGTGTTGGGAAGAGTGCTACTTGTTGCATGGAGCTGGGTTTGCCAAAGGTTCCGTGGAGTCAGGCAGTAAGTCAGGCAGCAGGTTGCACCAGGCTGAAGCCCAGCCCTGCCGACAAGAGTGTTTAATTCTCACATGCACTGGGAATGGAGGAATGAAGTTCTTACTTCATTACAGCCCCAAAAGATGCAACAAATAAATAAACTATAAGTAATAATACCATAAATCATCAGTAATACTAAGTAACCAGACCATAACAGTACAAGCCAGGAAACATAATGCAAACCTTATACAGGTCCACCACTAATTTTCAGACAACCGATGGTCTGGCACCTCCTTTAATCCGGACAAATTTACGAGAGCGGATTTGAAATCTCCCGCAGAAGTCCCCCCGAAAATGTGGCATCTAGGCCGGGTAAGGCGGCCTATCTCGACCTCATCGGGACTTCTGCAGCAGGACTTCCAATCTACTACACTGCTGCATGGGGGATGTGTCACGTATCTGATACAAGACTTGTTGATGTTTACGGTCTTTTCCCCAGAATAGAGACATCAAAAACTAAAGGGCATAATTTTGTGAGAGGGGAAAGATTTAAAGTGGACGTGAGGGACAAACTTTTCACAGTGCATGGTGGGTAAATGGAAAGAGCTGCAAGAGGAATTGGTAAAAGTGGGCCAAATGTGGGCACAATGGGAATACAGGGCCCAATGTGGGCACAATGGGAATACAGGGCCCAATGTGGGCACAATGGGAATACAGGGCCCAATGTGGGCATAATGGGAATACAGGGCCCAGTGTGGGCACAATGGGAATACAGGGCCCAATGTGGGCACAATGGGAATACAGGGCCCAGTGTGGGCACAATGGGAATACAGGGCCCAATGTGGGCACAATGGGAATACCTTACATAGGCATCTTGGTCAGCATGCTTGAGCTGAGCTGAAGAACCTGTTTCACCTGCTGAATTACTCCAGCATTTTGTGTCTACTTTCAATTTAAACCAGCATCTGCAGTTCTTTCTTACACACGGGCCTGTTTCCATGTGGTATTAGTCTATTAATCTAAAAATTCTCCCATTGGCAAAGCCAAAGGCACCGCCTACTAATCCCTGGTTTAGAGCAATGCTGTCCTCTTACCTTTGTACATTTCAGATTATAATCTTTTTAGCTTTCTTCTTCATTTAACCTGTCTTTGCAGTTTGAAGCCACTGAGCCGAGAGCTGATTTGTACTTTCATCATGTGTTCGCCTCACAGACAGACAGACAGAAACAGCCCTTCTAGAGAGCACCAGCGGAGCTTCCTTTGTTACGGGGCACGGGTATATATCCAGTCTCTCTTACGCTTTGTGCGCCAATTGCTATCTGACCTTCCATCGTTGCTATTTTTTGAGCAGAAAAATAATCTTCACCCAGTTCCCTGTGAGGCGTAAGTTCAAAGGAATAGAAAATTATAGCTGATGATACAGGACCCAGAGGAATCGCAGTCATTTTGAGTTGTTTATTTTTCTTTGTGGTTTCGTTGTGCAGATAATCATAGTTTCCAAAGAGAAAAAATGGCATTACTTCCTGTGTTATTACAGTTTTTTAAACTGCATACTTATTTCTGCCCAGAGAAAGTATCCCACAATTTCTTCACATGCGGCAAGCTCGTTATTCGTGGAAGCAGCCTGCAGGTCTACATACCCATAGCTAGAAGATGCTGCAGGGATAGGTAGCTAGCACAGATATGATGGGCCGAATGGCCTCTTAATGTCTAATCGATCTCTCTACCTCTCAGCAATTCTAGGCAACTCTGCAGTCCTGGTGAATGAGATGGATCTTGGCTGCACCAGATTGTGGATCCAAGGGATCACCTGGCAGAGGAGGTCTGAAGAAGGGCCTTGACCCGAAATGTCGCCCATTCCTTCTCTCCATAGATGCTGCCTCACCCGCTGAGTTACTCCAGCATTTTGTGTCTACCTGGCAGAGGAAGCTGAGCGATTCTTTCCCGGAGATTCCGCCAACGTAAACCACATCACCAATCAAATACATCGCATATGTCTAAATTGGCTGGTGCATCTCCTTTACATACAGCACTTCAAAAGTATTTCATTGAGCCTTGATGTGGTGAAAGGCCACCAAAATCTAAAGGGAGGTCTGATTAGTTGCAACTCTCCATCAAACAGTGAGGGCTGTGTCATCTTGCTGGTTAGCTGGCTGAGATTATAAAGGCAGCAGCAGATTTTGTTGTTTAATGTCGATCGAAAACAAACTAAAACACCAAAGAGGAAAGCTTAATCTTTGAAACCGAGTTTAAAAAAATGTGCCTTTTTTTTAAATGTCTTGAATTATTTTTACACAACCGGGATGGTGTATGTTTTGAGAAACCACAAAAGCTGGGACTGGTTCCTATACATTCAGTGGATGAGACGGATCTCACTTCAGTTTACACATGGAAATGAAAATCCAAACCAAAGTGACCATCGGCAAATTGTTTAATAATGGTTTGCTGCATGCTGTTAAAACCCACATAAACTGCCCGACTTCTGGTCCAAGTCTGTCATCAGTCCCAGGGTAACAGACTACTTTAGTCACATCTTAGTGACATCAAACTAAGACAGAGAAAATGGTGGGAACTATAGGCCGGTGAGCTTAACATCTGCAGTTGGTAAGTTACTGGAGAGTATTCTGAGGGATAGGATATACAGACATTTGGATGGGCAAGGGTTGATTAGGGATAGTCAGCATAGTTTTGTACGTGGGAGGTCGTGTCTCATAAATCTGATAGATTTTTTTGAAGACGTGACCAAAAAGGTTGATGAGGGCAGAGCTGTAGATATTGTGTACATGGACTTCAGTAAGGTGTTCGACAAGGTTCCGCATGGTAGGATGCTCTGGAAGGTTAGATTGCGTGGGATCCAAGGAGAGATAGCTGAATGGATAGCAAATTGGCTCCATGGAAGGAAGCAGAGGGTAATGGTGGAAGGTTGCTTCTCAGACTGGATGCCTGTGACTAGTGGTGTGCCTCAGGGTTCAGTACTTGGCCCGTTACTGTTTGTTATCTACACCAATGTTTTGGATGAGAACATACAGGGCAAGATTAACAAGTTTGCTGGTGATACAAAAGTTAGTGGTTTTGCAGATAGTGAAGATGGTTGTGAAAGATTGCAACAGGATCTAGATCAATTGACCAGATGGGCGGAGGAATGGGTAATGGAATTTTATACAGAAAAGTGTGAGGTGTTTCATTTTGGGACGTCGAACAAGGGCAGGACCTACACACTAAATGGTTCGCCTCTGGAGAGTGTTGCAGAGCAGAGGGATTGAGTACAGGTGCATGGTTCCTTGAAGGTCGAGTCGCAGGTAGATAAGGTGGTCAAAATGGCTTTTGGCACTGGCCTTCATCAGTCAGAGTATTGAGTATAGAAGTTGGGAGGTCATGTTGCAGTTGTATAAGGCATTGGTGAGACCGCATTTAGAATATTGTGTTCAGTTCTGGGCACCATGTTATAGGAAAGATATTGTCCAGCTTGAAAGGGTTCAGAAATGAATTACGAGGATGTTGCCAGGACTAGAGGGTGTGAGCTATAGGGAGAGGCTTGAGTAGGCTGGGTCTATTCCATAGAGCACAGGAGGATGAGGGGAAATCTTATAGAGGTATACAAAATCATGAGAGGAATAGATCGGGTAGATGCACAGTCTTGTGCCCAGAGTAGGTGAATCGAGGACCAGAGGACATTGTTTCAAGGTGAAGGGGAAAAGATTTAATCGGAATCAGAGTAGCAATGTTACAAAATTTTGAGATTTTAAAAATCTATTCTGTAATTTATCCCATCAGATAAAGCATAAAAATAAGTTTAATTTGACACATAATTCACTTTCATATCTTCAGTATTAAAAAGGTTATGGCCATTTTCATACTCGGAAATTAGCATCATGTTCCCTATTGCTTTTCCATTGACTTAACACAAAAGCTGTGATCGAGGACAGTCAAAAGCCCATAACTCTCTTAAAAATTAAGAGAACTGAAAGATATTTTCAGTTATTATAGATTGAAGCAATCTGAAACAAATATGAAACAATCTTACTTAGATGACTTGAAATTAAAGCATATAATTAGTTAGTTACCTAATTGTAGCTATTTATAAAATTCAATTACTAGATCTAAACATCTATCAATTTCTTAAGAATAGATTAACATTTTTAAATAGCCTAAGTGTCCAAATAACATTCACACAAGAATTCACAATATAACATAATTTTTAAATCTCATTGTCATGGATTTATAGGCCAAATGGAAGGAATTTAATGTTTAATACCTGTAAATTAATGGCCATTTAAATCATCTTGCGAGTGGGTTTTTCTGGAAGGCGATCATTTGGAACGTTGCGGTTTGCGGTGAATTTATACTCCCATATCGGCAGCAAAAATACTGCCGGTTCGTATGGGGACTAAATCACCGTTTCGCAACTTAAAATGTGAACTAAAGGCATCTTAAGGACCACTTTTATACATAAAATAAACGGCTTTCTTTTACCTGTCCCGTATCTGAAATCCGTCCCCGTTGTCGGCGTTGACGGCTTTAGAAGCTGATTTTAAAATTACTCTAGCGCTGAAATTGTCGGGCAATTAAAAAAAAAATACACAGAATGCCCGTCGGAACGATTCTTCAGCAAAAGCTTGCACACCAACCAAATATATTCCATGACAAGGTAGGGAAAAACGCGTTTTAACCCCGCTCCCCTCTCAAAGGCGCCAAAATCGCGCACACGGCCAGTGGCAGAATTGCAGCGCCGCTGAAGGTAAGTATTGTAACATACCTAATCAGAGAGGTAACTTTATCACTCAAAGGGTGGTGGGTGTAAGGAACAAGCTGCCAGAGGAGGTAGTTGAGGCTGAGACTATCCCATTGTTTACGAAACAGTTAGACAGGTACATGGATAGGACAGGTTTGGAGGGATATGGACCAAGCGCAGGTAAGTGGGACTAGTGTAGCTGGGACTTTGTTGGCTGGTATGGGCGAGTTGGGCCGAAAGGCCTGTTTTCACACTGTTTCACTCTATGACACTGTATCTTACAACTGCTCCCTCTTCTTTTCAGGGAATCTCACTTATCTGGATGTTTTATGTTATGTCCCTGCTGCCATTGAGAGATATAGCTTAGAAACAGACCCTTCTGCCCACCGAGTCCATGCCGACCAACAACCACTTATTTCTACTAGTCATACATTCATTCCATGTTTTAGTCACCCCACTTTCCCATCAACTACCCACCCCCCTCCCAAATTCTACCACTCATCTACAAAACAGGGACAATTTACGACAGCCAATTGTCCGACTGACCGCATACCTTTCGAATGTTGACAGAAACCAGAGCACCCGGAGGAAACCCATGCAGTCGCTGGAAGAACATGCAAACTACATTTGGACAGCATCAGTGGTCAGGTTCGAACCCGGATCACTGGAGTTATGAGGCAGCTGCTTTGCCACCACTGTGTACACCCACACTGTATCTGTATGCTGAGTCACCTCCTGGAATAGATGCAGGCTTCTCGTGCCATGACGTAGACTGTGCAGCTCAGCTGTGAAGCCATTCACTGCCACAACAGCCAAGGTTTCCCTGACACTCTATGTTCAAGCATTGCTTTGTCTCCGTGTATCTGCACACACACTTTTCCTATCAAGTATTTCATTTCTGGACATTACAGTGATTCAGGAGCACTCTTGAGCCCAGCCTTACCCCACAATGTGATGAATGTACAGTGCCCTCCATAATGTTTGGGACAAAGACCCATCATTTATTTATTTGCCGCTGTACTCCACAATTTGAGATTTGTAATAGAAAAAATCAGTGGTTAAAGTGCACATTGTCAGATTTTATTAAAGGATAATTTTATACATTTTGGTTTCACCATGTAGAAATTACAGCTGTGTTTATAGATAGTCCCCCCATTTCAGGGCACCATTATGTTTGGGACACATGACTTCACAGGTGTTTGTAATTGCTCAGGTGTGTTTAATTGCCTCCTTCATGCAGGTATAAGAGAACCCTCAGCACCTAGTCTTTCTTCCAGTCTTTCCATCACCTTTGGAAACGTTTATTGCTGTTTATCAACATGAGGACCAAAGTTGTGCCAATGAAAGTCAAATAAGCCATTATGAGACTGAGAAACAAGAATAAAACTGTTAGAGACATCAGCCAAACCTTAGCTTACCAAAATCAACTGTTTGGAACATCATTAAGAAGAAAGAGTGCATCTACCCGATCTATTCCTCTCGTGATTTTGCAAAGGGACTGGCAGGCCAAGGAAGACCTCCACTGTTGATGACAGAAGAATTCTCTCTATAATAAAGAAAAAAACCCAAACACCCCGTATAGACACATCTTATCTGCTCAAGTTCAAACAAATGCCTCAAAACTCACTGGCCGGCAGTTCATTCTACAGCAAGACAATGATCCCAAACATACTGCTAAAGCAGCAAAGGAGTTTTTCAAAGCTAAAATATTGTCAATTCTTGAGTGACCAAGTCAATCACCTGACCTGAACCCAATTGTGCATGCCTTTTATATGCTGAACAGGAAACAGAAGGGGACTAGCCCCCAAAACAAGCAAAAGCTAAAAGGTACACAAAATTGCTGGGGGAACTCAGCGGGTGCAGCAGCATCTATGGAGCGAAGGAAATAGGCGACGTTTCGGGTCGAAACCCTTCTTCAGACTGATAGGGGGTGGGGAAAGAAAGAAGGACAAAGGGAGGAGGAGGAGGAGCCCGAGGGCGGGCGGATGGGAGGAGACAGCTAGAGGGTGAAGGAAGGGGAGGGGGGGAGGGGACAGCACGGGCTAGCCAAATTGGGAGAATTCAATGTTGATGCCAAGGGGACGCAAGGACCCCAGACGGAATATGAGGTGCTGTTCCTCCAATTTCCGCTGGTGCTCACTCTGGCAATGGAGGAGACCCAGGACAGAGAGGTCGGATTGGGAATGGGAGGGGGAGTTGAAGTGCTGAGCCACCGGGAGATCAGGTAGGTTATTGCGGACTGAGCGGAGGTGTTCGGCGAAACGGTCGCCCAACCTACGCTTGGTCTCACCGATGTAGATCAGCTGACATCTAGAGCAGCGGATGCAGTAGATGAGGTTGGAGGAGATACAGGTGAACCTTTGTCGCACCTGGAACGACTGCTTGGGACCTTGAATGGAGTCGAGGGGGGAGGTGAAGGGACAGGTGTTGCATTTCTTGCGGTTGCAACGGAAAGTGCCCGGGGAGGGGGTGGTGCGGGAGGGAAGTGAAGAATTGACGAGGGAGTTGCGGAGGGAGCGGTCTTTGCGGAAGGCAGACATGGGGGGAGATGGGAAGATGTGGCGAGTGGTGGGGTCACGTTGGAGGTGGCGGAAATGGCGGAGGATTATGTGTTGTATTTGCCGGCTGGTGGGGTGAAAGGTGAGGACCAGAGGGACTCTGCCCTTGTTGCGTGTGCGGGGATGGGGAGAGAGAGCAGCGTTACGGGGTATGGATGAGACCCTGGTGTGAGCCTCATCTATGGTGGCGGAGGGGAATCCCCGTTCCCTGAAGAACGAGGACATTTCCGATGCCCTGGTATGAAATGTCTCATCCTGGGAACAGATGCGGCGTAGGCGGAGGAATTGGGAGTAGGGGATGGAGTCTACAGGGGGCAGGGTGGGAAGACGTGTAGTCCAGATAGCCATGTGAGTCAGTGGGTTTATAATGTATGTCGGTCAGGAGTCTGTCCCCTGCGATGGAGATGGTGAGGTCAAGGAATGGTAGGGAAGTGTCTGAAATCGTCCAGGTGTATTGGAGTGCCGGATGGAAGTTGGTGGTGAAGTGGATGAAGTCAGTCAGTTGTGTGTGGGTGCAGGAGGTGGCACCAAAGCAGTCGTCAATGTAAGTCGTCAAAGCAAAAGCTAAAGATGGCTGCAATACATGCCTGGCAGAACATCGCCAGAGAAGACACCCAGCAACTGGTGATGTCCATGAATCGCAAACTTCAAGCAGTCATTGCATGGAAAGAATATGCAACAAAATACTAAGCATGACTACTTTCATTTACATGACATTGCTGTGTCCAAAACATTATGGTGCCCTGAAATGGGGGGGGGGGGGGGGGGGGGGGGCTATGTATAAACACTGCTGTAATTTCTACATGGTGAAACCAAAATATATAAAACTCTGACAATGTGCACTTTAACCACATGTGATTTTTTTCTATTACAAATCTCAAATTGTGGAGTACAGACGCAAATAAATAAATGATGTGGCTTTGTCCCAAACATTATGGAGAGCACTGTAGGCACTCCATCATCTCTAGAATCAAGGAACTTGATACCACTATCAAAAAGCAGGCTCATCTCGTCAAGCCGAGGATATTGTCCGATACACAAGTATGATGAGGTAAAAGTACAATGAAAATCTTGCTTGCAGCAGCATCACAGATACATAGACACAGATAACATACAAACACATCAATTATTCATAAATTGCACATAACTTCTACAAGAGAGTGAAAACAAAACGATTGTGCAAAAGACAAGATATGAGTGTAAAACACAATTAGAAAACAAGTCCAATGGTGGTGTGACAGGAGGTCCATAGTGTTCCATTGCCAAGGTGGAATTAGGATTGTGTAGATTGGTTCAAGAACCTGATGGATGGAAGAAAGTAGCTGTTCCTGACACTGGTGGTGTGGGACTGCAAGCTTCTGTATCTCACTCACTGTAGCAGCGGGAAGAGGACGTGACCTGGATGGTGGCAATTCTTCATAGATGCCGCATTCCTGAGGCAGTGCCTCATGTAGATGCTTTTGCTGGTGGGCAGGATCCATGATGGGAACGGGCTGTCCACCACTCTCTGTAGCCTCTTGCATTCCTTTGCATTAGAATTGCCAAAATAGGCCATGATGCGCCAGCCAGGATACTTTCTGCAGTGTATAGATGTTTAGTGACAAGCCAAATCTCATTAAACTTCAAAGAAAGTAGAGGCACTGGTGTGCCTTCTTTGCTCTCTTCACTGGTGCCAGTGTTGGTGGGCACCAGTGCAGCCCACACACAGTGGATGCTCCATGGCTCGTGTGGACTGGGTGTTGATAGGTTGTATGTGAGGCGTTATTTGAGGAGAGCTATGTTTGCGGGCTCCTCGATACTGGGGTAACATTCCTTTTGACATTGTGTTTTGGGGCCAGGCTTAAGGAGATAACAGACAGTGGTCAGTCTAACAGTCTTTGGTGCCTGCAGGGCAAGGACGATGCCCACATCCCTGTGTCTTTCACCCCAGCCATGATGCAATCCAATCAGAACTGTGATGCCTTACACTTGTCCCTCCGATAAAATAGGTTAGGACAAAACTACGCTCCAAGCACTGTGTCAGGGACAGGACCTCATGAAGCCAACCTTACATGCACATTATGCCTTTCCAGGGTTGCATCTTTCATACGGCATCAAACTCCCCCGGGAGGGTTGGGAATCAATCATCGTGGTTTATCTGCGGATTTATGAAGATTTCTCATCACAATCACTTCAAGGTGTTTTGTGATCAGTCTGCATGTACACACATCTCCCATTGCCTGTACTGGTGGAACACCTTAAGCTTAAAAATCACAGCCAATGGCTGCTTGGCAATTTGGACATGATATTGTACAATTGTTAACACTTATACTGACAACTCAAGCTTCTCCATCATGTCATAGGAACATAATTAATACATTATTATATGATGGCCCACTGTCCATCTGAAATTGAACTTCTACTCTCCCATGAAGCAAAGATCTGTGTTGATACTTGGCCTCCTGTACCCTGTGCACCTCTTCCATTCCTCTCTACTTGGGTTCAACGGCACAACTTTGTTCTCACCATGCCCTCCCTCGGACAGCTCCCAGGAAGAATCGTCAGTTATCCAACTGTGAACGGCCCTCATGCCTTCACTACCACTCTTGCCTTTTCTACCACTCTCCATTCTCTGCACAGCGATGAAACGTGTTTATCCTCTTGCCTTTGTGGCATTCCTTCCCATGAGTTGATAGGCTCTCCTGAATTTGGCATATCTTCATTGGCTTTTACCAGTTTCTACAGATGCACCATAGAAAACATCCTATCGGGATGCATCATAGTATAGTTTGGCAACTGCTCTTTCCAAGACCTCAAGAAATTGCAGAGATGTGGACACAGCCCAGACCATCACACAAACCAGCCTCACCTGACAGACTTCATCTATACTTTACGCTGCCTCGGGAAAGCAGCCAACATCATCAAGGACCACCTACACCTTGGTTATTCTGTCTTCTCCCCTCTCACAGCAGGTGGGATATACTTTCAAAACATACCACCAGATTCAAGAAAAGCTGCTTCCCTGCTGATATCTTACTCCTGAATGGTTTTCTTGCAAGCTAAAGAAATGCTCCCGATCTTCCAGTCCACCTCGTTGCAGCCCTTACACTTTTTTTAATTTGTATTTTCTCTGCAGCTGTAACACTGTACTCCGCACTCTATTTATTTTCGGTTTTGCACTACCCAGTGTTCTCATATATAGAGCAATCTGCCAGGAGAGCATCAAACAATTTCACTGTATAATGATAAACCAATATTATCTGGTCAGGTCGGGGGGAGTTCCCCCCCACCACAGGTACCATGTAATTCCGTGCTACCTGCTCCATGGTCAGATAGTCGGCGACTAAACCGTCTCCCCCACCTGGTTTTCCAAGTGAGGAGGGGGCTGTGGGCCCCCAGCAGGACCAAAAACAAGACCTGTCAAAGGACGGATGAGCTTCTAGTGAGCCAACGGTCATCCACACTTCAGTAGAAGTTGCGATCACTGTCGTACATAGCATTGTAAGGAATGCATTATAAAGCACACACATCAAAATCCTATACTTCCAGCGGCAGATGTTCGCAGGAACTGGAGGACAGAGATGTGTGGTGTGTCCGTCACCGTTCCCGTTGGAAACCAGCACCACTGCGTCGCTAATGTTTTCAACGATGATGAATGAATGTTAATACCAATTCAGTCTTTTGTGTTCCTGCCTACAGTATTTACATACTTTAAACTGTTGTCCTTTCCTACTGGTTGCACGGACAGAAATGTAATGTATGATATTCAGTTCACTGCCTCTGGATTTGGTTCTGAATAGTTGTTTGAAGTTCTTGGCCAGGACTCTGTCCATTTCTCTCAACGAATGTTCCCTCAAGCCTGCAGCTTGAATGCTGCACACAAATCCCAAGTGGATCTACAAATCCTCCAGTCACAATCTGCAGCCAGCAACTGCAATTCTGAGATGAATTGGATCTCCTCTCGCATGGCATTCTCTGCAACGCTTGAGTCCAAGCATCTTCTCCTTTCATGGAGGGTTGCAGTGATTCATTCAGTCAGACCACAGCAGGAGAACATTTGGCCCATTATGTCAGTACTGCACATTAAAGGCCTAGTTCCACTTTCCAGCACCAGCCCTGTAGTTCTGCAGGTCATGGCTCTTTAACTGTGCATCTGAGTACAAGGTAGACATAAAATGCTGGAGTGACTTAGCGGGACAGGTAGCATCTCTGGAGAGAAGGAATAGGTGACGTCACCCATTCCTTCTCTCCAGAGATGCTGCCTGTCCCGCGGAGTTACTCCAGCAATTTGTGTCTACCTTCGATTTAAACCAGCATCTGCAGTTCTTTCCTACACATCCGAATACGTCCTCCCTGGATTACAAGGGTCTTGTTTATGGACAACGGAACATATAAACTAGGTACAGCAGTCAGGGTCTGGGTCGAGCAGACAGAACTGAGCAGACTCCGACGCTGACTCACTGAGTCAGTGCGGCTGGCTGGGGGCCACTCTACCGGCATCTGCCTGCTCTTCCAACACAGCTGTTTTCGTGAACCCCTCGATCAGACTGTTTATGTTCATTTCTGACCAACAGTTCAGGTTACATACGTTCTCATGAACACAACCCTGTCCTTACCTGGGGACTGCCTAGTTGGCGTAAATATGATGAAGCTTTCTGCCCCTCGTATCCTTTCATTCTCTCTAGATTTCTGCCTCCCTTTCAGTAAAGAAAAAGGTTTTCATCATCACCTTTGCAACCCTCCAATTACTTTAAACTACTCCCCCCTGATTTTTCACCCCTCTCCTAGGAGAAATCATCCCTATCTGTTTATTGTAGTCAGACTCTCACTTTTTCATACTCCCGCTCTCAGTTTCCCTTCAGCCTCCCATGTTCCCAGCTCATCCAATCTCCCCCTTTGACTAGAATTTTCCAGTCATAGTATAATCTTCATATATCTCCTCAGCAGTGTAGTCCCACCTCATTTGTAAAGTGGTGACCTGACCTGGTGTGATGGGAAGATGTGACTAGTGGTGGGATCCCATTGGAGGTGGCGAAAATGTTGGAGGAATATGTGTTGTATGCGACGGCTGATGGGGTGAAAGTTAAGGACTAGGGGGACTCTGTCCCTGTTGCGACTAGGAGGAGGGGGAGCAAGGACGGATCTGCGGGATATCGAGGAGACGCATGTGAGGGCCTCATGAATGATGGAAGAGGGAAATCCCATTCCCTAAAGAAAGAACATCTCGGATGTCCTGGTATGGAACACCTCATCTTGGGCGCAGATGCAACGTAGACGGAGGAATTGGTGGTAGGGAATATAGTCTTTGCAGGAAGCAGGATGGGAAGAAGTGTAGTTGAGATAGTTGTGGGAGTCAATGGGTTTGTAATAGACGTTAGTCGATAGTCAATCTCCTGTGATGGAGACGGTGAGATCAAGAAAGGGAAGGGTGTCGGAGATGGTCTAAGTGAATTTGAATGCAGGGTGGAAATTGATAGTGAAGTTAATGGCTGCCTCCTGACCTGCTGAGTTACTACATCACTGTGTCTTTTTATTTTTTTTATTTTCTGGATCTAATTTGTCTTGCTGCCTTGGATTTAGTGGGTTTTTGCATTTTCAACCAGTTTGACAAAATAAATCTGTTCAATAGTCTTGAAAAGATATATTTCCATAACATCGAACACCCTAATTGATCCTTGCTGTTGGCTCTTCAAAAATTCTCGTTGTTAGACAGGACTTTCCATCACCAAATCCATGATCAATGTCCCTGGTTAATTCTACAGAGAGGTTTGCAATGTCACTAAGAATTAATTCCAATGATTTGCTCACTACTAATTTTAAACTAACTACCCTGTAATTACTCAGCAATGCTATTTATTGTGTGCAGTTCTATTCAAGCCATTACAGGAAGGATGTGGAGGCTTTGGAGAGGGTGTGGAAGATGTTTACCAGAAAGCTGCCTAGATTAGAGGGTATTAACTATAAGGAGAGGATGGACCGAATTGGATTGTTTTCCCTGAAGCATCAGAGGTGGAGGGCAGATCTTATGGAAATAAATAAAATTATGAGAGGCATAAATAGTCTAGGAAGTCAGAACTTTTTCTCAAGTGGAAATGCCAAATACTAGAGAGCATAGCTTTTAGGTCAGAGGGGGAAAATTTATAGGAGACACGTGACGCAAATGAATGATTGGATTAATACATTTATTGGCCAAGTATATTCACATACAAGGAATTTGCCTTGGTGTTCCTGAAGTGGCGGCGCCTCGCGGCAGTGGCCTCTGCAGTCCGTCTGTCTTTTTTTTTCTTTTTGTACTGTTAAGTGCATGTTTTGGTTGTAGTTTATATATTATTTTTAGCTGTGTATATGTGGGGGGGCGGAAACTTTAAAATCTCTTCCCTGTACAGGGGACCCGGCCTTTTCCCTGTCGGGTCTCCGTTGTCATTGAGGCCTAGCAGCGTGGAGCGGCCTCCAGCCGGAATGACCTGGGGGCTCCAGTCGCGGAGCCTGCGGACTCACCATCGTGGAGCTGGCCGGCTTTGGAGCGTGGAGAGCTGTGGTGACGCGCGGCTGCAACCCGACTTCGGAGCTTGGGGGGCTCCAGCCGCAGGCCCGGTGGACAGTGACATCGGGAGCTCGCGGGTCCCTGGTGGGAGACCGTTTTTTGGAGCTCCCGCAACGGCAACTTCTCCCACCCGAATCGCGGGGTTGGAAACGACCCGGAGCGGGGCCTTGCATTGCCCAGCGTGGCTTTAACGGCCGCGGGACTTACCATCGCTCGCCTGGCGCGGCCTTATTGGCCGCAGGACGTACCAGTGCCCGCCGGGGGCTTAAACATCGGGAGAAGAATAAAGTACAGGGGAGAGACAAGACTTTGCCTTCCGTGAGGAGGTGTTTGGAGATTGACAGTGATGGATGTTTATGTTAATTGTGTGCCTTGGTTTTTTTTTCTTGTTTGTATGACTGCAGAAACGTAATTTTGTTTGAACTTAGGTTCAAATGACAATAAACGTTATTCTATTCTATTCTATTCTCCGCCCGCAAGTGACAAAATGACATTTAGCGACAGTTAGGAATGATATATAAAACATTAAACATTAATAATAAAACATTATTGATTAAACATGTGAATTAAATAAAATACCAGAGTAAAAGGAGCCTACAGATTTTTCGTTATTGAGTAGAGCTACTACTCGTGGAAAAAAAGCTGTTTTTATGTCTGGCTGTGGCAGCTTTGACAATCCGGAGTCGCCTTCCAGAGGGAAGTGATTCAAAGAGTTTTTGGTCAGGGTGAGAGGGGTCAGAAATGATCTTACCCGCTCGCTTCCAGGCCCTTGCAGTGTACAATCCTTTACACAGAGGATAAATGCCTGGAACCCGCTGCCAGGTGTTGTGGTGGAAGCAGAAATGATAGTGGCGATTAAGTTGTGTTTAGATGCAGCAAATGGAGTGATCTGGATCAACTGCAGGCAGAGGAGATTAGTTTAACTTCACAGCATGTTCAGCACAGGCATTGTGGGTGGAAGAGTCTATTCCTGTATGTACTATATGTATGAAAAACTTTGAGAACTTCTTCCAATGTCCCTTTTGGAGACCTGGTGACTCAAGCGAGCAGTCTATCTTAGTGGCCAGCCCAGTTAACCTTGGTTCTTTCCTCCTTATTAGCCACTGCTAACTCGAAGCAGAGGAATGTTTGCTCCTCCCACTATGCTTTACATATTTGGGTAATTATTGCCTCAAAGCCTGGCTCAGCAGAGGATTATCCAATACAAGGAATGGCAGGCTGGTGTTTCTAGTCAAATGTCCATCTGCCTAGCAAGCGTTCACTCGTGGGATTGCATTTATCCAGCATTTGATTACATGCCACCAATCCCTCATCGATGAATCCAAAATATGTTTCCTATTAGCCTCACCATACAATTTCTTTCCCCTACAGTATCACTGCAGTATTTTCCAATAGCAACCATTCAGTGTTCGCTCCGTAACTGATTTGCGGAAGCACCTCCGCTCTGTTTGCAAGGGCTACCTTAAGTTTTCGGTTGCATGCCCTTTCAACTCTCTTTCTCCCCTACTCCCCCCCCCCCCCCCCCCCCCCCCTCCCACTGACTCGCCCGTCCTCAGCCTTCATTTCCACAGTGATCAAAGTCAAATTGGAGGAACACTCTCCGATTCCATCTCAGTATGGACTGCTTACAACACAATGGTATTAATTTTGATTGTTCCAATTTCAGGTAATCCCACCCCTGGTGCTCTCCTCCCAAGCACACTCACCCGTCCATCTAGTTTACTTGCCCCTCTGTTCATCTCTCCCATCCCCTTCTCCCACCTAGTTCCATCTGCTCATCATCCCCTCCCCATCTAGTTCCACCCAACACCCACCAGTCGCTGTCCCCTCCCTCACCTGTAGCTTTATACTGTCAATCTTTCTGCTTCACTCTCAGTCCTGATCCAGAGTAAGTCCTGATCCAGATCATCATAGATGTTGCTTGACCAAGTGAGTTCTTCTAGAGTTCTGTTCTTGTTCTAGATTGTACCAGATTCCAGCACCTCAAGCTGATGTGAGTAACTCTGTCGCACACACTTGCCCGCATGCTTAGTTATTAGTGTTTCCCCTCATGCTCTTGGTTCACATGAATAAAAGAATAATTTATATGACCAAAAAATTCGTGAACCATTGCTTCACCATTCCCAACACACAAACCTTTCTGAAGTTTAAGTGGAAAAAGAATGACATTTAGGGCAGCATAGTGGCATATCTGGTAGAGCCGCCATCTCGCATTGCCAGATACCCAGGTTACAATTTGACCTTGGCCGCTGTCTGTGTGGAGTTTGCAAGTTCTCCCTTTGATCCCCTGGGTGCTCTTGTTTTCGCCCACATCTTAAAGTCATTGGGTTGGTAAGCTAATTGGTAATTAAATTACCCATAATGTAGATAAGTGGTAGAATCAAGAGATATGAGGAGAAAGCAGGAACGGGGTACTGATTTTGGATGATCAGCCATGATCATATTGAATGGCGGTGCTGGCTAGAAGGGCCGAATGGCCTACTCCCGCACCTATTTTCTATGTTTTTATGTTTGTAATCTGACGTTAGTGAATGGGAAGGAGGAGAGTAAAAGGTGAGAATTCACATTAATTGGAGCGTGATGAACAGCATGGACATAGTGGGCAGAAAGGCTTGTGTTAATGCTGTATGACTCAGTCACTCAAATGAGAAATAAGAGGAACAGTTGATGGAAAATATTGGTCTTGAATGGTCCAGAGATGAGCATGGAGGTTGTGAATTTAAAATAGGAATCATACGTGCAGCAGTGAGAAGCTGTCGGATATCCACTGGAAGCTTTGGGAGTCCCACAGGGGAAATCAAAAGATATACTTTATCTCGGTAACAGAAATACAAAAGTTAAATGCAGCTTATTAATTCTCATAGTGTAATGTGAGTATTTCAATGAAAGACTAACTGTCGAGAGGCACAGTTTAGTTTAGTTTAGAGATACAGCACGGAAACAGGTTGTTCATCCCACCAATTTTGCATCGACCAGCGATCACCTCACACTTGCACTATCCCACACACACTGAGGACAATTTACAATTTTACCAAGCCAATTAACCTACAAACCTGTACATCTTTGGAATGTGGGAGAAAACCAAAGAACCTGGAGAAAGCCCACGCAGGATATGGGGAGAAAGTACAAACTCCGTACAGACAGCACCCGTAATCAGGATCAAACCCGGGTCTCTGGCGCTGTGAGGCAGCAACTCTACCGCTGCGCCACCATGCCGCCCCTAAAGCGGGTGCAACTGGTAGAAAACCTGGTTTGATCTTGACCTCAGGCGCTGTGTGTGTGGATTTCTCATGTTCCCCCTGTGACTGAGTGGATTCTTCCGGGGGCTCCGGTGGTTTCCTTTTATTTTCCAAAGATGTGCGGGTCGGTAGATTTATTGTGGGTGATTGGTTCAATTTGGTGATGCAGAGGAGGTGGATGGTTTGGTGTAAAGGGTGGTTGATGATTGATGCAGACTCACTGTGCCAAAGGACCTGTTTCTGTACTGTATCTCTCTGACACCAGGACTATTCCACCAGTCATAAGATCATAAGTGATAGGAGCAGAATTAAGTCATTTGGCCCATCAGGGCTACTCCGCCATTCAATCATGGCTGATCTATCTCCCTCTCTCCTAACCCCATTCTCCTGCCTTCTCCCCACAACCTCGGACGGTCGGATGGTCTGGGCTATTTACACAAGCTTCTGTCTCCATGGTTACCTATTGCAGGGAATGTTGAGCATGCCCAGAGGAGGAGAGTTTCCAGGACAGCAGGAAGCTGAGTAACAAGGTCCTGATCTCAAATGATTCTAAAAGGGCCTTCAGCGATACATTCACTCCCAATGCAGACCATACTCCCCTCCACTGACTCCATCTACAATTTATGCTGCCTCAAAAGAGTAGCCAACATAATCAAAGACTTGCCGCTCCCTGGTCATTCCTTCTCCTTGCTCCTGTCGGGCTGAAGGTACCGAAGCTTGAAACCGCGCACCAACAGATTCAGGAACAGCTTCTTCCCCTCTGGTATCAAGCTTCTGAACGGTTCTCACATAAACTAGGGTACCGTTTGATTCATCTCCACCCCATTGTGAACATTGGACTATGTTTATGGAATTGAGGTGCTACAATGCTGAGAACTATATTCTGCATTCTGTATCCCTTTGTACTTGAGTTTGTCTAGATTGTACTTAATGTATGTATAGTATTATCTGATCGGTTTGGATAGCATACAAAACAAGGCTTTTCACTGTACCTTGGTACCCGTGACAATAGTAAAACCTAAACCTAAACCAGTGCTGAGGAAGTGTTGCACTATCAAAGTTGCCAATGAGACATCATCTACCCTTTCAGACAGATGCTAGAAGGCGCATTGACAACTATCTCCAAAGGTTTGCTCACTCTCATTAGTGGCCTAGATCAGTGAATAGGATTGTCTGCTTATTTATCTCCTTGCAGACTATTCTCATTGCCATGGGATCTTGCTGGGTTTTCTGCATTGTAACAGAGATTGCTGTGTTTTCTGCATTGTAACAGTGTCACAACTACTTTGTTGGCCGTGAAGGGTTAAGGACAGCCCAACATGGAACTCTAGGGTACAGGAAGCTGGTTAACACCCTCCTCCCAGAGTCCTCTGAAGGACCCGCCTGAACCCAATCATTCACAAGCTGTCAGGACTTTTTGTTTCCAGATAATCTGTTCTTCAAAACTCAGGCTTGGTGAAAGACAAATGGATGCTGCTAGTTTCCCAGGTGAAAATTATTCCGTGCGTTGGCTTGTTCTTCTCAGGAATCGTGATGAAGGATTGTCCCAGTGGACTGTTGATACCGAACAGCTTTATTAGACAAGCACAGGCGCAAGACTGGGCTGTAACCCACTCACTGTTAAAGTAGCTGGCAGATGCTGTGACCAGGGTAACGTACGACGCATACTAACTATTCCCATGATCTGCCTGGCATACTAAGTATGAAGCTTTTTTTTTAAATGCTCCGGTTTTGCATTGAGGGATCCAGAGCGTTAAATATCAGAGTAAATGCTGCAAAAAAAAAAATGTCTTCCGTTCAGCAGATATAATTACCAACTTCAAACAGCACCTTTGCAACCTGCAGCCTCCAGCAGCACAGCAGAGGGACGAGCTGCCTTCTTCCATCCCCACACCCCTAGTCATTGCCAAAGCTGAGATAGATGGGCTTTGGCAGAATCAAGGGGAATGTGGACCAGGCAGCTCAGTGCAGTCAAGGTCAGATCAGCCATGTTGTGGAAATACTCCAGTGTCCTTGTGGGCAGTTCCTGCTCCTGTTTCTTATGTTTTGGTTCTGTTTTGTTTGCTGTGGATACTCCCATGGTGTTGTTTGGAAAGAGCTCCAGAATTTAGATTAACTGGCAAGGAAGGAGCGGCAATGTGTGGGTTGGAGAGGGAACCTGAAGGAACCTGGGAACTTTCTCAACAGCTGAATCAAGGATTTTTGGAACGTGCTACAAAGAAATGTTGGCGAGTTGCTGCAGCACATTTTGTTGTGGATGGTCAGTGAATTACAGACCAGCATAGAGTCTGAACATACGGTGTGTATGGAGGCAGGAACATGAATGTATGAGTCACCAACATTGGCTGCAGCACTTGAGGTGGCGGAGGGAGTGAGGGAGGGAGGGAACGGTTGGAGTGGGCATGGGGATTAGTTCTTGGCTTCGAGCTTCCTGAGTACAGTTGGCACTATGCACAAAACTGTGTTTGGCTTTGAATTCCTAAAGACATTGCCAAGAACTTGTATTCTATATAGGTTCAACATTACTAGCAGTACTCAAAGAGTTGTACAGCATGGAAACATGCCCTTCGGCCCAACTCATCAATGCTGACCAAGGTGCCTTCCTGCCTACTTCCTGGACTTCAGGCCTCTGTTCTTAATGTCCAAGAAATCCAAACACTCTACTGTACTCTTCTGCCACCTTCAATGATTTCCTTATGTATCCCACCAGTAAAATGGTCTTGTGAAGGGAGGAACTGCAGATGCTGGTTTAAACCGAAGACAGACACAAAAAGCTGGAGTAACTCAAATGGTCAGGCAGGAGAAAAGGAATAGGTGACGTTTCAGGTCGAGATCCTTCTCCAGAACCATTGTTGTCTCATTTTTGGTAATTGGTATTGGTTTATTATTGTCATGTGTACCAAGATGCAATGAGAAGCTTTGTTTGTGCATTATTCTCTCAAATCATATGATACATCTCTTCCCACTGCTTCTCCTCCATTCCAATGTGCACACATTTCTCCCACCATTTCCCACCACCCTAGACACCCTGCTACTTTCTCCTCCACCTCCTGCTTATCTCCCACCCAATGGTTCAATTATGGAAGCATGGTGGCCCAGCAGTCGAGTTGCTGCCTTACAGCGCCAGAGACCCGGGTTCGATCCTGACTATGGGTGCTTGTCTGAACGGAGTTTGTACGTTCTTCCCGTGGCTTGCGTGGGTTTTCTCCAGGTACTCTGGTTTTCTCCCACATTCCAAAGATGTACAGGTTTGTAGGTTAAATGGCTTGGTAAAATTGTAAATTGTCCTTAATGTGTTTACACCCCAGTTTATGGGAGGAGTCTTTAGTAATCTGATAAAAAGCAATGAGGAGGCTGTTCTTAAAACTGGTGGTACACACTTTTAAGCTTTTTGGTACCTTTGCCCGATGGGAGAGGGGAGAAGAGGAAATGACCAAGGTGAAACATGTCCTTGACTATCTTGGCTGTTTTCCAGTGTCAGTTTATAAATGAAGTCAATGGTGGGGAGGGTGGTCTGTGTGTGATGGACTGGGCTACCGACATAATTCTCTGCCGTTTCTTGTGGTCTTGGGCAGAGCTATTAGGAAACCAAGCTGTGATGCATCCCGATAAGATGCTTTCTACAGGGCATTGAACTTGGTTAGAGTCATTGGAGACATGCTGGTCTTTTTAAGACCTGGGAAAGGAGAGATATTTCCTGGCTTTAGCTTCAACGCGGTTGGTCTAGAACAAATTGTTGGCGACATTTACGCTTGGGAATTTGAAGTTCTTGACTATCTCCACTTCAACATCGTTGATGCTAACTGGAGTGTGCACCAATTCGCTTCCAGAGGTTGTAGTCTTGACACCATGTTACCCTACAACCATCAAGCTATCACTACAACCTCCAAATAAGCTGCAAACTACATAGACGTGGGGGCATTGTTTTTCTCTTTACATATATACCTATTTTGATATATATAAAAATATACTTAACTTTTCTTTGTTGTTTATTATGGCGTTTACAGAGTATTATGTTTACTTGCTTGTGCTGCTGCAAGTAAGAATTTAATTGTTCCGTTTCAGGACATAAGACAATAAAACAATTTCTATCTCTCTTTCTCACTCTCTCTCTCTAAGCTCTCTGCCTCCTTCCTGTTCTCCAACTCGTCATTGTTCGAGATCTGGCCCACTACAGTGGTGTCATCTGCAAACTTGTAAATGAAGTTAGAGCAGAATTTGGCAGCATGTTGTGAATGTATAAGAAGTATACTAGGGCCTGTCCCACTTACGTGTCCTTGGCATGCAAATTACGCGACCTCGTGGTCGTGTTGAGCCGTGACGGTTCCGCGAAGGTCGCACGCGATTTCATGCGTGTACGCACAGCTGTCTGGAGCACGTGACGTCATTTGAAGATGGACACAAAGCTGGAGTAACTCAGCGGGACCGACAGCATCTCTGGAGAGAAGCAATGGGTGATGTTTTGGGTCGAGACCCTTCTTCAGTCTGAAAAGAAGGGTCTTGACCCGAAACGTCATCCATTCTCCAGAGATGCTGCCAGTCCCGCTGAATTACTCCAGCATTTTGTGTCTATCTTCAATTTTCTTGGCACCGCTCTGGGAGTAGGAGTGGGGCGGCTCTGGACCGCAACGGCCGTGAGCCCCAGGCTGAGTTCGGCGATCGTTTGCCTGCTTCTGCTGCTGTTGAAGGTGAGACGTTGCGTCGCGCCAGGGTCTTGGGCCTGTCCCACTTTACACGACAGGCCGTTGGTGAGCAAAGATTTCGTTCGCTACAAAAATTTCGGAGCCTCGCGCGATGTTGCGCATAACTACATGCCCCTCCGCGCTTCTCAGTGGGACCGGCCCCGCGCGGCCATACGATGCCCGTGCGCCTCAACAGACCACGAGGTCGCGTAGTTTGCGTGCCAAGGACACGTAAGTGGGACAGGCCCTTAAGAGCCTGAGTACACACCTATCTGGGGCAGTGGTGTTGAGAACTGATCGCAAATCCTCCCTTGTTTTGGTCTGTGGGTCAGAAAATCAAGGGTCCAGTTGCAGAGAGTCCAGGGAATTGGAGATGGGTTTGGTTGGGATTGTGGTGTTGAAGGCAGAGATGTAGTTCATAAATAGGAGTCTGACATAGGTGTCCTCATCTTCGTTTGATGTATCAGCTTTAGCCAGAGGTGAATTTCCACAAGACTGGAGGGTGATTTATGTCACACTTTTATTTAAGAAAGGCAGCAAAGCCAAGCCAGGGAACAGTAGGCCGGTGAGGCTAACATTAGTGGCGGGGAAGTTACTGCAGGGGATTCTGAGAGACAGGATCTACCATCATTTCGTAGACAAGGAATGAATAGAAATAGTCAGCATGGCTTTGTGCATGTGAAATCATGTCACACAAATGTGCTAATAGTTTTTTAACGAGGTAACTAAGAGAATTGACGAGAGCAGGGCAGTGGAGTTAGTCTGTATGGACTTTAGCGAAGCGTTTGACAAGGTCCCACTTGGCAGGACAGTCTGCAAGGTTAGATCACATGGGATCCAGGGAGAGCTAGCTAACTGGATATATAATTGTTTTGATGCTCGGAAGCAGATGGTGATGGTGAAAGGTTGTTTCTCGGACTGGAGACCTGTGACTAGTGGTGCGCCTCAGGGATCAGTACTGGGTCCATTGTTGTCTGTCATTTATTCAAATGATTTGGATGAGAATGTATAAGGAGTGATTAATAAGTTTACAGCTGATATTAAAATCATGCCATTGTAGACAGTGAAAACAGTTGTCGCGAATTACAGCTGGGATGTGATCCGCAGGCTAAGAGATAGATGCAAAGTGCCATCGAATTGCAAATGGCATTCGATTCAGTTAAGTGTGAGGGGCATTGCTTTTTGTGAAGCCAAACCATGGTGTGACTACAGGTAGACTGGATAGTGAAGTAAGTATTTGGCATGCTAGCCTTCATCAGTCGAGGTGATGAGTGCAGGTGTTGTGATAGATGCAAAGTGCTGGAGTAACTCAGAGGGTCAGGCAGCATCTCTGGAGAACATGGTTATGTACTGTTTTGGATCAGGATCCTTCTTCAGACTGATTGTCATTGGGGAGAGAAAGCTGGAAAAGAGGTGTGTGGGTGGGGGGGGGGGGGTGGGGGGGTGGGGGGGTGGGGGGAGCAAAGTGAAAAAGAGACTTAAGGAGACAAAAATGCAACAAAGGGACAAAAGGATCATGAGTGAAAGAGGCCTGAGGGAGGGATATAGATGGAATGAGACAGGGAAAGGAGAGAGATGGGATATTGGGAGAGTGGGTGTGCACAAGGTCAGGGAAGTGGGGCAGGGGAGAAGAAGAGAAAGAAATATGATGAGATGTTTCCTAAAATTTCAGAGTTCAATGTCGATACAGGTAGGTTGTAAGCTCTGCAAGTGGAATATGGGGTGCTGTTCCTTCAGTCTGCATGTGGCCTCACTCTGGCAATGGACGAGGCCCAGGACAGAAACTTCAGTATGGGAATGGGAGTTCAAATGTTTAGCAACAGCGAGATCTGGCAGGTCTGGATGGACTGAGCGCAAGTGTTCAGCGAAACAATTGCCTATTCCACCCTTGGTCTGTCCGATGTAAAGGGTGCACCACATACAGTAGATGTGGATAGGGGAGGTGCACGTGAACCTATGTCTCATCAAGAAGGGCTTCTGGGGTCCCTGGATGGAGGTGTGAGGATGTGTAGGGGCAGATGTTAGATCTCCTCAGCTTCTAAGGGAAAGTAGCCGGGGAGAGGGCAGAAGCAGAAATAGACACAAGGTGGAGTAACTCAGGCAGCATCTCTGGAGAAAATGGATAGGTGACGTTTCGGGTCAGGACCCTGTTTGGGTTGGAAGGGATGAGCCCACGGTGTCCATACCAACCATTGATCACCCTTCGCTACACACTAGTTCTATCTCATGCACTTACTAGATGCTAGGAGCAATTTGCAGAGGCTAATTAACCTACAAAGCTGCATATCTCTGGGATTTGGGGAAAACTGGAACACCCAGAGGAAATCCACCTGATCACAGGGAGAATGTTCAAGCGCCACACAAACAGTTTCAAATCTGGGACTCTGGCTCTATGAGGCAGCGGCTTTACCACTTACGCCACTGGACTACTGGACAGACAACAGTCTGAAGAGTCCCAACCTAAAATGTAATCTGTCCATTTTCCCCCCCACAGATGCTGCTTCCCTCCAGCAGTTTATTATTTTTTGCTCAAGTTTCCAGCCTCTGCAATTCCCTTGTACCTTCATTGAACATTGTCAAGTGAGTTGATCGAGGTGTTCAGATGCACAAAGGGACCCAGAGCTGGAGGGGTTGGAATCAAAAGGCAATTAAGACAATTCAGTGTCAAGGCAACAAGGGTAATTTTTTCCATGCAGTGAGTTGCGATCTGATTGCAAGGTCGGTTGGAGCAGACTCAATAATTATTTTGCTTGGAAGCATTGTAAACGTGTGGTGACAGTAATGGGCCTGTCCCACTTAGGCGATTTTTCAGGCGACTGCCGGCGACTGTGAAGTCGTTGCAGGTCGCTGAAAAAACGGCGGCTGGAACGGCGACTGTCAGAATGGAACACACACACACATACACCCATCGCTTCCTTCACCAGCCAGTTATGCAGGCGGGGGACAGGGCAACCGGGGGGAGCGCTGTCTGAGTGAAATTCACACGGTGCAAAGCCAATGTGCTACAGACACACACCACGATGAACAGGAAGGTTGGCATTGTAATTAAGACGGTGAAAGCACAGTGTACGGGACGGGTCACTTAAGTCCTTTAAAAGAGGGGGTAGAAGGGGGAGACGGGGTGGGGAGAAGGAGTGGAGACAATTTTCAAGAAGCCAGAGATGCACGGCTGTGAAGTTCGGCAGACATTTAACATTACCGGTTGGTTATATCCTTGGTTCTGAAAACTACTGTTTACGTATTTTTTCCCCAATGAGCCAATGAAATTCACCGGTCAGCACCGGCGACAACCTACGAGAACCTACGACCTCCTGGCGACCTACTACCACTGCACCTACGTCACGAGAATTCTCGCTACTATCCATGGCATCGAAATTCTGGTCGCCGCTAATTTTTCAACGTTGAAATATTAGCGGTGACCAGAATGAGCCGCAACTAGTTACAAGAATGCGGAAACTACTCACCGGCAAGGAAGGCGACTCCCCGGCAACCTCCAGCGAACATGTGGCGACCTTGTGGCGACCTCATAGTCTCTTGTAGTCGCCTAAAAAGTCGCATAAGTGGAACAGGCCCATTAGAAGAGCCCACTTACCTCCCACTGAATTTTCATAACATTGAACCGTATCCAATGAAACTCAACCACTTGGAAAACGACAAACAAGAATGTTTTTGTGATGGGAAGCAGCTGATGCGGTGAGTTATTGAACTGCCCTCTGCCAAATGTGTTTCATTCCAACCCACACCCGCGGGATGGAAGTTTCTTGTCTCCAACAATCTCTGCCCAGGTACTTGTGGTGCAGTGCACAGCTCTGAGCTTAGCAATGATTAGAATCACATTGGTTGCAGTGTTCAGAGAGCAGGAGCTGGATGATACAGGGAAGGGAATTGCAATGGGGATCCAGCTGGGAATACTCTAGGATACTCTCCTGCCCTCAATGATCAATCCTGGGATTAGTTTAGTGTAGTTTGGTTTAGAGATACAGCGCGGAAACAGGCCTTTCGGCCCATCGATCCCCGCACACTAACATTATCCTACACAGACTAGGGACAATTTACAATTATACCAAGCCACTTAGCCTACAAACCTGTACGTCTTTGGAGTATAGGAGGAAATTGGAGAACCCGGAGAAAACCCACGCGGCCACAAGGAGAGTGCACAAACTCCGTACAGACAGAACTCATGGTCAGGATCGAACCCAGGGTCTCTGCGCTGTAAGATGCAGCTCTACCACAGCGCCAACGTGCTGCTCATTTAACCGACACTGTGCTTGATCTTGACAATGTCGAGCCAGGCTTTGGAATTCAAACTAGAGTCTGAAGAAGGGTTCCAATCGGAAACGTCACCCATCCTTCTTCTCCAGAGATGCTACCCGACTCACTGAGTACCTCTAGCACTTTGTGTCTATCTTCGGTATAAACCAGCATCTGCAATTCCTTCCTACACAGGTTGCGGGGGGGGGGAGGGTGGGGGAGCTCGAAAGTACCACAAGGGCAGCACAAGCCAGCAAACAATCAGTGGCAAGGCAGAGCCTCACAGCCAGCCCCAACACAATGTATGCAGGGTTTACATGTTCCCACAGACCGTGTGGGTTTCCCTGGGTGCTCCGGTTTCCTCTCACATCCCACTTACTGGTTTGTATGGGTTTGTAGGCAACATGGCTGCTGCAAATTGCCCCTAGTGTATAAGTGAGAATGTGGAGAGAATAAAAAGAATGAGATTTATGCAGGATTAGTGTAAATGGGTGGTTGATGGTCAGTATGGATTCAGTGGGTGGAAGGGCCTGTTTCTGTGCTGTGTCTCACCATGACTCTGGGACTGAGGAGATAATCACCCAGCCTCTCCAACACGTCCTGCCTTTCAGTTATGGCCAAGTTCGGGAAATGGTTACAGACATCACCCTGAGCAGCTCAACTCCACTCTGCTGGGGTCCTCCACTGAACAAGTTAGTGTTTCTATCTCCAACATCCAACCCACACACCAAGCGACCTCTGCACCTCACCTGCTGCTTAAATTATTTTATTTTTTAGTTCTTTTTCTATCCAGGAGTTTAAAAAAATTCTGGTTTTCTTAAGACACAGAATGCAGAAACAAAGAACTGTAGGTGCTGGTTCATACTAGCCATAGACACAGAGTGCTCGAGTAGTCAGCGGGTCAGGCAGCATCTCTGGAGGGTAATGTTTCGGGACCCTCCTTCAGGCTGATAGTGTAGAGTGTTGGGAGTAGTTGATAGAGAGAGGTGAGGTAAAGGGGTGGGGCAAAAACTGGCAAGTGATTGGTAGAAAATAGACACAAAATGCAGGTGTTACTCAGCGGATCAGGCAGCATCTCTGGAGAAAAGGAATAGGTGACGTTTTGGGTTGCGACCCTTCATCAGGCACGGACATCTGCAGTTCCTTCTTACACAAGTGATAGGTGCATTTTGGTGAGGACGGATGACTGGCAGATGGACAGAGCATGTGTAAGAAAGAACTGCAGATGCTGGTAAACTCGAAGGTAGACACAAAATACTGGAGTAACTCAGCGGGTGAGGCAGCATCTATGGAGGGTAGGAATGGCCGACGTTTCAGGTCGAGACCCATCTTCAGACTGATTTTTGGGTCCCGACCCGAAATGTTACCCATCCTTTTTCTCCAGAGATGCTGCCTGACCCGCTGACTACTCCAGCACCATGTGTCTATCGTTGGTATAAACCAGCACCTACAGGACAGAGCACACTGATGTAACAATAAATAAAGCACATCAACTCCTTAACTTCCTGAGAAGATTACGGAGATTTGGTATGTCAGAGAGGATTCTCGAACTTCTACAAGTGTACAGTAGAGAGCATATTGACCGGTTGCATCGCGGCCTGGTTCGGCAACTTGAACACCCAGGAGCGATGAAGACTGCAAAATGTTGTGAACACTGCCCAGCCCATCACCGGCTCTGACCTCCCCACCATCGAAGGGATTTACTGGAGTCGCTGCCTCAAAAAGGCAGCCAGCATCATCAGAGACCCACACCATCCTGGCCACACACTCACTTCACCCATGCCATTGGGAAGAAGGTACAGGAGCCTGAAAGCTTTAACGTCCAGGTTCAGGAACAGCTTCTTCCCTACAACCGTTCGGCTATTAAACACAACCTCAAATAAGCTCAGAACTACACGTATGTGTGCGTGTATACATATATATATATTATCTATAGTTATGTGTATTTGTGAGTGTGTATATATACACATAATTAACTTTTTTTTCTCTCATTTATTATATTGTTTACAGTGTACTATGTTTACATATTCTGTTGTGCTGCTGCAGGTAAGAATTTCATTGTTCTATCTGGGACATGACAATAAAACACTCTTGACTCTCTTGACTCTTGACTCTCTTGAGATAGTAACATAGGATGGAGGTGAAGGATACCAGAAGGGCCTGAAGAAGGGTCACGACCTGAAACGTCACCCATCCTTTTTCTCCAGAGATGCTGCCTGTGGTACTCCATCGCTTTGTGTCTATCTTCACAAAATACATGTAACTTCAGCTCTGTCTGAAAACTGGCTTGGTCCAGTTGTGGACTTTACTACGGGATGCCTGCCGATATCCGCCATTCTGAGTTGAAGTATATCGCCTTTCCTTCAATATCTCTGGAACTCACTCCCAAGCAGCACCTACATTGCAAAGAATGTGTCAGTTCAAGGTGGCAGCAGTTCACACACACCTTCTCCAGGGTCAGCAAGTGCAGTGATGCTTATAGCCAAATAATTTATTTTAAAATTTTATAATGTTTAAATCAAACTGTTCATCCATGCACTGTGACTCTTTTGGAATTTGTTCTTGAAATGAGAGACAAGGACTCCCGGGCACAATAGATAGGCAAGCTGACACTTTCAATCTCTCCCCCTGAAGTTCCCAGTTGATTCGAACCATTGAGTTACACCACTGGCATCTTCACAATGACCACAGTGTGACTTTAATAAGTGTGAATTGGAATAATTCTGCAGCAGGCTCCATCTGACCACTTGGCTTTGATACATGTGTTCAGCTTATTAATGATCTGGCAAATGACAGCCTTCTGGGGCAGTGCTGCATTGATTTCTCCAGTGGCGCAATGCGGGGGCGTTTCAATTAGACTGAGGACACTGACCTTGTTTATGAATAGAGGGGAGATTGGTTTTCAGATTTATCCCTCCTACACATTGAATCAAACCTTCCTAATGTGTTTTTTCAGTACACCTTACTTTACTCATTTACAGCCGCAAGATTGTTGTTATCAGCTTCTTCCGCCTCATTAGACATCCTGCTTTCCCCCATACAAGAACATCTGAGTTGTAACTACCTTCAGCTCCAGTTCCTCCTCCTCCAGAATGTGTCATTTTGTCGTTACCCATTCAAGTGATGGATTGCACCCGTCTTCCAGAACTCCCTTCTCATTCCGTCAAGTTGCTAGCTTTACACTCTTCTCCACAATAACTTGCATTCACATAGCATGTCGGCATCTGCTGAATCATCTGCATCCATCGGAAGGAATCTGTTGCTGAGCTGCCTTAAGACATACTCTGACAGGTGACGTAAACTTAGGTTAAAAAACATGAATTTTGAGGACTCTATTAAAGGAGAAAGAAAGGGGAGTGGGCCAGAGGCAGGGTGTTGTCAGGTAGAAGGGAGAGTGGACACGATCTCCAGAAGTCAGGTATGGCTGTTACGCTAGAGCAGTGCTTCTTAAACTGTTTCAGTGTCATTCACCCTTGAGTCTTTATCACAACATTTCATTCACCCTCGACTACATTTTCTAATGTTTTTTGGTAATTTTCATCTTATTCTCCCCTGTGTATAATTTTATATATAATTTATTTTGTCACATGAGCAAAAAAACATAAATTAACTAATTTCTTACGTGTTTATTTTATTCAACTTTTTGAACATCCTAAAAATATGTAAAGAAAACTAGGAGTGAAAAAAAGAAGTTTATTGACCACTGGAGTTGGGAAATCATTCTATTAGATTGATAAAAAACCATTCCAACGTCTAAACTGGGCTTCAGCCCCATTCTACCCTTTCGGGCTTTGATTACTGCAGTTTTCTTGGAAAGCTAGCTCAAAATATAGCTAGAATTCATGTTGCTTGATGCAAATAAGTGCTAGTAGATAGAAGTACAGTAAATATATATAGGATTCTAGTTCTAGCAAAATGTAGCTAAATTGGCAACACTCCAGGGTTTCCATGTATAAATGTATGATCCCACTAGCTCGCCTGGTCTTCCCTGAAAGGTGATATTACAGTAAATTTGGGAAATATCCTGCTACTTTGAAATTAGAAACCCATAGGTAGAGAGAAAAAAACATCAAATTTCCAGCTCCACTGCCATTAAAACCAATAATAAAAAAGAGCTTACTAACCTCTTTGATGACAATGCCTTTTTTAAGTATAGAAAAAAAGATATAAATATCTGAATAAATTAAGTCATTCACCCTTCTAGTTCGCCCCTCTAGTTTCACTCACCCCAAAATAATTTCACCAGTCACCATTCACCAGTTTAAGAAGCACTGCGCTAGAGACACCAAAATCTCCAATTTCAGCACAGTGGTGCAGAGGTAGAGTTGCGACCTTACAGTGCTAGAGACCCAGGTTCGATCCTGACTACGAGTGCTGTTTGTACGGAGATTGTACATTCTCCACATGACCTTGTGGGTTTTCTCCAGCTGCTCCGGTTTCCTCCCACTTTCGAAAGACTTACAGGTTTGTAGGTTAATTGGCTTCAGAAAAATTGTAAATTGTCCCAAGTCTGTCAGATAGTTCTAGTGTACGGGGTGATCGCTGGTTGGCGCTGACACGGTGGGCCAAAGTGCCTGTTTCCATGCTGTATCTCTAAAGTCTAAAGTTTAAAGTTCAGGTTAACCCCCTCCATCACCCCGTTTACTCATCTATCCAGTTCTGCCCTGTCACCTAGTTCCTTCTCCTCCTTCCACTCACCTCCCATCCCTCCCTACTTCAAGTCCCTCATTTTATATTTATTTCCCTCTCCTCACCACGTCCCAGCCCACCCATCTACCACCCACCAGTATCTGCCATCTGCCATCTGCCAGTCATCACTCCTCACCTATCACTTGCTACTTTTTTCCCTATCCTTTCCCCTCACCTCTCTCTATCAACACCCGCATCCCCTCTACTCCATCGGTCTGAAGAAGGGTTCCGACCCAAAATGTCATCCGTCCAGTTCCTCCACAGATGCTGCCCGACCTGTTGAATTCCTCTAGCACTTTGTTTTTTGCACAGGTGCTGAACTGGTACAACGGCAGATGGCCAGGGTTGGAAGAAGACTTGTTAGGAAGCCAGTCATCTCTTCCTGTGTAGGAAGGAACTGCCGATGCTGGTTTAAACCAAAGATAGGCACAAAATGCTGGAGTAACTCAGTGGGACAGACAGCATCTTTGGAGAGAATGAATGAGTGATGTTTTGGGTCGAGAACCTTCTTCAGATCTCTTCCTGGCTTTTGCAACTTATTTCTATTTCCTCAACATTCCTGCTTTATTTTTCCTTCCCTCCACTCTCCAGCCCCAATCCCTCTGCCTGTCACCATCTTGGTTCCGCAGGATGCTGGGAGAACTGCTCATATGGGAGGAAACCAGAACCAATGGCAACATGATTTACATGTTGTATTACCTCTGATTACATTTCTCAGCCATCTGATTCCATTTCTCACCTAACGCTTCCCATTATTACCTTTCTTAGTTCAGTCTGAGGAAGGGTCTCAAACCAAAATGTCACCCATTCCTTCTCTCCAGAGATGCTGCCTGTCCCACTGAGTTACTCCAGCATTTTGTGTCCATCACCTTTATTTCAGCACTAATAAGCTTTGAGCTCCTACTTATCAAACTGCAGTCGCTGTCTCCACCCCTTCACCCACTCTTCCCTGCACCCGACTCCGATTACCCTTGTCTGCTTCCACCTATTACGCACCTGACTTTGTCTTTTAATGCCACCCGCCCCCCCCCCCCCCCCCCCCCAGCCAGCTCATCTGCCTGTCATCCATCACCCCTCAGTGGACCACATATCACTGACCGGCCCCTGTCCCAACCCTCTACCCCCTTTCTCTTTACACTGCTATCTCCTCTCTCAAATCTCAGTCCTGATAAAAGGTCTCCACTCAAAACGTTGACAATTTATTTTCCCCCACTCTTCAGCAGATTGTTTTTTATGGTCCATTCATTTCCTGGAAATGCTTACAGTCAGTTACATACTCTGTCAAGGTGCAGTTTCTGATGATGTGAGGTGAACATGGAAGCCAGTTGTGAAATTTAAATCCCCCAAAACATGTCCACCATCCACAAGACCAAGTCAGGAGTGTGATAGAATATTCTCCACTTAAGTGCACAATAGGAATAGGTCAGCTAAATGCACAGAGTATCTTTCCCAGAGTAGGGAAATCAAGAACCAGAGAACATAGGTTTAAGGTGAGGGGGGATTTCATAAGAATCTGAGGGGTACCATTTTCACAAAATGGGTGGTAGGTGTATGGAACGAGCTGTCAGAGGAGGTAGTTGAGGCAGGTATTATCGCAACTTTTAGAAACACTAGACTAAAGGGCCTGTCCCACTGTACGAGCTAATTCAAGAGCTCTCCCGAGTTTTAAAAAAAATCAAACTCGTGGTAAGCACGTAGAATGTACGTAGCGGGTACGTCTGAGCTCAGGATGTCTCTTAGCGGCTCGTAACGCTAACGGCAGGTACTCGGGAAACGCGGTAAGCTCGTGAAGACTCGTGAAGATTTTTCAACATGTTGAAAAATGTCCACGAGAGCCCCGAGTACCTACGAGCGGCATTTACCATAATTCTCCGAGTTCGAATCAGGGGAAACGCGGGAGGACTCTTGAATTAGCTCGTGCAGTGGGACAGGCCCTTAAGTGGGACCTGTTGGGTCCCTGTCACACAGGAGGTTTGGTCCCCCAACGCAATATTCCACCACACATCTATAGCCCCCAACTGCACAGGCTCAGCTCATTTCCCCTCATCTCTCTCCCCCTCCTCTTCACCCTCCCTCTTCTTTCTCCTCTCCTCCTACCCTACCCCAAATCCCTCCCTCACTTCTCTCTCCCTCTCCTTTTCCCTACTCTCAGTCACTCCCTCCCTCCCTCCATCTCCCACCTCCCCCACTCCTCACCTCCCCCTATCCCCCCCACGATACCTCCTTACCTCCCCCACTGCCTTCCTCTCTCTATTCCCCCTCCTCCCCCACTCTCCCTCCTCACTTCCTCCCTCTTCTTTTCCCTCTCCTTCTACCCTCACCTATCCCTCACTCACTTCTTCTTTCCCCTACCCTCAGTCACTCCCTCCCTCCATAAATTCTCTCCCTTCCCTACTCCCCTCCTCTCCCTCTATCCCCTCTCCTTCCCCACTCTCCCTCCCCAGGATCTCGAGGTGACCGCTCGTATTCCTTCTTGCGTGCCCCGGAGGAGCATCAGCCATCGGCGTCCATAGTGCCAGGCCTCAGATCTTCAGATCGGCCCGGAAGCACCAGCACCTACAGCCGTGCCGGCGTGTGGGCAGGGGGGGGGGGGGGGAGAGCTTGTAGAAAAGATGGGGGAAGAGCCATGGGGGAGAGGGGTTATCACGGGGGAGGGGCAGGAGCCAGCGAGGGGGACCAGAGGGGAAGGGGCTGGAGCTGCGGGGCGTTGCGATGGTGGTGCGTTTGAGACTCACATCGAGCGTTGGATGCTCTCCTCCGCTGGGATCAGATTTACCACTTTCCATTTGGTGACCACTCCAGTCCCAATCCTGACCCCTCCGAAAATTGTGTCCGGTTGGAGACCTCCGCCGACCAACACTGACCAACATTTTTATACCTCGCTAACTTTTACAATATACCACCGATCGGAACAAAACTTGTTGCACTTGCAGCACAGGAGAACAGTGAGTAAGCTGGCGACAAATCATAGCGCTATCGCGTACCGTTTTTGCGCAAATAGAAAAACCGCGCACACCGGAAGAGCACAAGGTCAGAGCATTAGTTATGTATAGATTTAGACAGGTGCATGGATTGAACAGGTTTAGAGGGATATGGGTCAAACGCAGGCAGGTGGGATTAGTGCAGATAGGACATGTTGGTCAGTGTGGGTAAGTTGGACTGAAGGGCCTGTTTCCATGCTGTAAGATTCTATGACTCTAAGTGCAGCCTCAACTACACTCAAGAAGCTAGACGCCATACAGAATTTAGCAGCCACTTGATAGGCACCCCTTCCTCAACCATTCACACATTCCAGTACTGAGGCACAGTACCAACTACTGGACGCTCTGCAATAGCTCACCAAGACTCCTCAGACAACACCGTCCAACCAACCACCTCCACCAGCTAAAAGGACAAGGGCTGCAAAAACATGGGGAACATCTCCATCTGTAAGCTGTCCTCGAATCACACACCATCCAGACTTGGAGATCTATCGCTGTTCCTTCACGGTCACTGGGTCAAAATCCTGGAACTTCTCCGCTAACAGCATTTAGTTTATATCACACCACAAGGACTGCAGCAGTTCAAGAAGGCAGCTCACCACCACCTTCACAAGGGTAACTTTGCTCAGCCTACAGCCTACATCTCTTAAATAAATAAATAAATAAGAAAAAATCCTTCAATGTAATTGAGACACGATAAGTTGTTTTAGAAATGTTGATTAACTCACTAATATATTGCTGTTTATGTCTTCTAGAAAATAACGGAATGGGATCTCATACAAGCTTCTGGGAGTGTGGGCTGGTCCTTGGTTTAATGTCTCCTCACAGAGCCAGTACTTGCAACAGGACGGCATTCCCGCAGTACCACTCTGGGCTTGGGTATGTGGGAAATGAGCTTGAATCCTCTATTTTATTTCAAAGTCACGTGAGTGACTACGTGAAGAGCCCGCCAGTCCGCAATGCGGTGAGTCGGAGCAGTTCGCAACTGCTCTGGCAGGTAAGTACATTTTACTTTCAGCGGGCCGCTGCGACAGCAGTCCTGGAGTAGCTGATGGAGGCGGCTGCTCTTGGCGGCTGCCACCATTGGTGCTTCGAATGGGAGCAGGCGGCCGATTTCGGAGGCCGCCGTGGAAGCTCCATAGGAGCTCGATTTCGTTATTACCTGCTGGCTTTGGGACCTATACGGGAGCAGGCGGCCGGATTTTTAGCCACCATAGAAACTCCATTAGGAGTTGGGGCTGCCGGTGCGACTTGGGAGCTCGCTGCTAAGATTAGCAGCAGACGGTGTTTAAATATTGCCGCGGCTAGGTTTCGAATTGCTGCTAAAGTTAACAGCGGCTGGTGTTAGCCGTGGCCAGGGCAGCGAACGCTAGATAACTTCAGCTGCCATAGCGCCTATACATTTTTAAACATAGAAATGCTGCTGAGGCAGCATACACTGGTACCAGCATATAGTGTGTGCTCTATTCGTAGGGGCATTTTGATATATTACACACAGTTCTTTAATTTGTCAAAATCTGAAGAACTGATTAAGGTAGTTAAAAATAGAGCTGGCAGTTTTTAATAGCGGTTGCTGTTCGGTCACGCTTGTGACTATCGCAGCAGATAGGACATTTATTATCATACACCATATGGTTTAGAAAAATTTGACTTGCCATTTCGTCACAGAATGGGACTCCACTGGAGCGGGTGACTGTTCTGAGGAACTCTATTGAGGCTCCAGAAAAGAGCTCCTGGCTTGGGAAGCCTATTTTCAGCTGTGTCTATTAGACACCTGTGGAGCTATACCTAGTGCAGGGGTGCGTCATGATAATTTCCGCGCAGTTGAGGGGACTGTTGGAGATCCTTCATAAAGACCCCACCCATGGGGATCAACAAAGCAGTCGCATCTTTGATCCAATGGGGCTATGCTTCTGCTTAAATCATATGAACTGTGACAACTGTTGCAGTATTTCTCCCACTCTGTCTAGTACAGGGTTGCGCTCTATTTACTCCCTGAAATACTCCGTTGATGCTCCAGAAGGGTGGAGGGACTCGAAGTCACCAGCAGATGCAACCTGTCTGGTAAATATAATGATGATACCGACAGAGCACCGATCTGCACAGCTAGTCCCGGTTCGGTTCCTAGAGGGAGCAACCCTGAGTCGTGACGATTTGGGCCAAGGGGCTTCTGTCCCCACATCTATGCCAGATACGATTCAATTGGAACATCTGATGAATCAGATGGTGGCACGAGAAATGCTCCATGTTAAGGAGGCATGTACCGGCAGTTTGAATCATACGCCTGAGACAGCTCCTGGTTCAGGGTTGCAATATTCCTCCCACTCGGATGAAAGGAGTGGTGAAGATGGTGCCAAATAATATGCTCCGTGTTATGGAGGCATGCACAGGCAGTTCAAGTCATACACCTGAGGCAGCTCCTGCTTCAGGGTTGCAATATTCCTCCCACTCAGATGACAGAAGTGGTGGAGATGGTGCCAAATAATATGCTCCATATTACGGAAGCATGCATAGGCAGTTCAAGTCATATGCCTGTAGCTACCCCTGGTTCAGGGTTGGAATATTTCTCCCACTCGAAAGACTATCGGAGATGATGTCATAAAATATGCTTCGTGTTATGGAAGCATGCACAGGCAGTCCGAGGCATACGCTTGTGGCAACGCCTTGTTCAGGGTGCACTATTTCTCCCACTCTAAGAGAGTGTCAGAGATCAGTATGGAACTGACTCCGGACATGACTCCGAACATAATTATGTGCCTGAATCCCATGCTTTAATGCATGATGTACGAGAGTCGCATAAGGGAGAGCTGCCTGCTCTTGCCTCTAAATTTGCTGTTCCCTCGGGGACGGACAAGCCACTACAAGAGGAGTTGGCCAGCAGCATCAGCTATCTAACATCACACCAGCTGAAGAAATGACAAGCATGACAGACAGGGTCTGCAAATGGAACCTCGCTGAAGCTCCAACAAGCAAATCGACCTGGGATCAGAGATGCTGGCAGGTAAGGTCTCTTTATTAACCTCCGTAAAACTCCAAACGGAGCAGTCTGTTGGCCCAGGTTTGGGTTTACTGGCAGCATGGGCTGTCTAGTGTTTTTTCACTGTCTCTGGGATAGATCAGGTTGATGTAGAGACATTGGCAGGGTGCCTTGCATAGTAACCTCTGTAAGTTCCAAGTAGGAACAGTTTGGTTACCCCTGGTTCAGGGTAGATCATCAAGGAACTGGCTGGCCATATGGGTCATATTGACCAGGGAAGCACTGCCTCATCATCTGTGATTGAGGTTATCAGACTGCTCAGTAGAATGAAGTAGTTGAAGTCTTCCTCAACACATGATTTATTTTCTCTTCAGTTAGTAGAGTTGCCGGTTCATTGGAATCATCATTGCCATCCTCTCTGGGATAGGTAGTTACCAGCAGGAAGCTGGTCTTGCATATAATATATATATATTTTTAATCTGACCTGCAGGTTCATGTTGTGAATCAACAATGTATTTATAATAATCCGTTGGCTCTCAATACCAGTATTCCAGATTGAGTGGCGGGTCGAAGAGATTGTGTTGTGCACTCTGGCAACTCAGACAAAGGGTTTTCAGTCAAAGGACTGCGAGGCAATTCCTGATTCAGGCTTGCATTATACTAATTTCCACTCTGAGGAAGAACGCTGGTTCGTGGTGACTCTTATATGCAAGAGTTGACAGGGAACTCGTATTCCCACATCAAAGGGAAACTGTGTTTTCAGCTCTAGTCATAAGGTTCTGATTTTACTTCGGAGTCACCTGAATGACTACGTGAAGAACCCGTCCAGCATGCATGCGCGACATTGCGTTCACGCAGTGCAACAGCGACGAGCGGGAGTACAGGCGCTCCCGCTACAAGCCTGAAGGCCGTTAGGTAAAAGTACTTACCTTCAGTTTAAAATCGCGACTTTGCTCTCGTTTGTTGCTTCAGGGGGAGCAAAGCAGCAGAGGGAAGCGGCCCCCGTTCGACTCCAGGGAAGGAGCGTTCCGTCAGTGGAGGGGGGAGAGGCGGCACTGGGACCGCACACGCTGCGGTCCACAGCAGGGTACTGCGCCGATGCCCAGTCCGCTAACAGCTGTCTGACCAACAGCAGCGGACTGGAGGGAAATTCAAAACTGGCCGGTATCCCTGCATACTCCCGACAAGGAGACACGCCGCCCGAGAACAGCAGATACCGGCCGAAAATGGCAGGCAGCCTCCAGAGCAAGTCAGCAAGCAAATCTCGGGCTGGAGACGGACACAGAAGATGGAACCAGCAAGTGTCTGCTCTCCAAGCCTTGAGTAAGGTCATGGAGTATAAAACTCCAGCGAGAATTGCCCCAGGAGCAGGGGCAAGCTCGCCAAGGGAGCATAACACTCCCGCTCCAGTGCTACAGCACTGGTCATCTCCCTTGTCGAGAGATTGATGGCTGAACAACATCGGGAGTATGCTTGAGGTACAGGATCAGGAAGAGCTGCTGGGTGTGGCCGCTACGTGACTTCACCACGAGCGAGATGGCCTTTCAGTCTCACTGACGGCCAGCCTACTACCTGTTTTTCCAAAAAACCTCTCCAAGACAGGTAGCCATGAGGCGTTGGATTCATCACGCCTCCCCTAAATTGCATTTACTCAAAGTGCCCACCATTATTGGGGGATACATTGAGCAGGATATTTTAAAACCCAAATATCTTAAAATTGCATTTGATACCCTGACGTCGGCTATCATGTTCGCATGCTCATTCCAGAAGGGCAGGGTAGTATGGCAAAACACCTGACCCTACTGTTCACAGTATGCTCCGCAACTTCTCAAGGGAAGTCACAAACCTGCCCTCAACCTATAAAATTCACAGGACTGTGAGAACGCCAACCTCACAACCACAGATCCTGCTATCTGGCAAGTTACCAAACCAAGCCTAATAAACTGGATGAAGTGTCCAAAATATTCGGCTCAAGAGGGCAGGGTCTGGAATGAGCACCACACCAAACCAGACAGCAGTACCTCTACGCGTCCACCAGGGGCGTCTACGTCATGGTACTGGTGAAAGCTCGGGGCTTGCATGCCAATCCCGTAAGCCTTTTAGGCCAGGGCCCAGAGCGGGCCCCATGGAAAATGCGCCACCCCCCAACACACCATCCCTACAGACAAGGAACCAGAAACCGAAGAAATGAACACACCACCAAACAACAGTGAAGACAGATAAATATGGTTCCTACCATCACATAAAGGTGAAGGGTTTGTACTAACAGAGGGGGGGAATCATACCTGGTTGGGAAACTATCACTCTTGGTAGTTATATACCAAAAAATATTCAAGGGGAATAGAATTAATATCTTGCCACCAGTTCAGCTTGCACCCCAAGGGGTCTATCCTCCCACTAAGAAACATGAGGGTCTAGCTACTGGGAAAGATATACCAGGGGTCATAAGAAATCTCATATGAGCCTTTGGTACCAAAAAACCCCAAGATGGTGAATGTCGCACCATCATTGATTAACCACTTGAGTATTTCACCATGTATACCCACTTATGGAATTTGTAACTACTACCATGGATTCCAAGGATACTTTATGGTAGACATCGACTTCAAAGATGCATACTATTCAGTACCCTTTTATATAAGATTTCGGATATACCACAATTTACCTGGATGGGGAAACCATGGCGAGCATTGCCACTTTTCATTCACTGCACATCTCGCATGTGTATGTGACAAATAAACTTGACTTGACTTGATTTGAGTTGACTTATTATTGAATTGGCTTATATGAGCCGAAGCTATTCCAGAATTTCAAACCAGCCCTGACACTTAAGGAACATTTCGTCATGGCATGTCTATATATTAACGACAGACTATCCTTGGAATAGCTATATCAGCTGCATTAGCTACTAACTTATTTTAGCCTGGGCTCTGTCATATTATATGCTATCAGTTATAGTAACATTTAACCACCTGTCAACTACGTGGCAAAAGTAATTGGGATAGTAGCAGCATTACCAGCTACTGAACATTGTACCTTTCCAATGAGCTGAGATACTAGTGTTCAAACTATATCCCATACCTAGAATATGGTGGCAAATGGAATAATCTGGAGTTGTCATCACTATAGACACTGGGCATTAAACCTAGTTAGAAATATTGAGTATGTTCTATTGAGTATATTCATCGGGCTGGCTGCAAGGCCACAAATGGGCCGACCTCGGGGGTTTTCAGAGGAAGAGGACTTAACATTCTGGTGCCTTTTCCCACAGTGGAAATTTGATTCTGCTGTGGGGGAGGGGGGGGGGGGGGGGGGGGGACGTTTGTGTAGAACTCTATATGTGTTGAGTCCATTTTCTTTATTTGTTAACCTTTTTCTATGGTATGCAAACGTATTATCTATTTTTGTAAAGCACTTTGGTGTCAATGCGAGTTGACTTAAAACGTGCTATATAAATAAAACTTACTTACTATTGGGCAAGCATATTGCTCAGTAGTGCACCATTTTGCATGTTCGTTTATAAATTAACAACATCACAGTGGTGGCATATACCAAACCACTTGGGCGGAATAAAATCGATATTATGTGACAATTTATTTAACAATTGGTAACCGTATGTCGTCAAACATGTTTGACCATCAGTAACTTACCTATCAGGTGAGCTAAATACTGTAAACGAACATTTAAACCAAAAGTATTTGCTGAGATTACAAAGCAATATGGACACCAGATATCGATTACCTTATATTCCAATTGAATCGCCACGTACCAATGTATGTCGCATGAAACCAACTCAAGGCAGCGGCATGGATACATTTCCGCGTATTGAGGTGGGGGGGGAAACTAATCTCTATGTTCTCCCCTTCTTTCTACCTCATCAATAGGTACTACGGTCTCATCAGTCGGGTACTACGCAAAATACAGTGGACTAAGCCCACAGTCATGGTTCCCAATGGTCCTCGACATGGTCATCAAAACCCTATGATTCCCAATAGCCTAGGCTTATCAACCCACCCAGTTCAGGCATAAACCATCCATGCCACGATAAACTACTAGGTTGCAGGAAGAAAGGGCCTGGATTACAGAATTGGGAAGATCACTGCTGGGCCTGGATCAGACAGCGCTATCAACATGATGACGCATTCCATCGCATATCCACTAGGGAACATACCTGGGAAGAAACTGCTCAAACTCAGGAACTACACATTCAACTACAACAAAACCTGTACTGGAGTTCCTGGCAGGCCTTCACCACAATGAAGGACTCAGCTACTGCGCCATCAATATAGCCAGAAGTACTCTGTCAGCCTACTCAACTCAGGCACCACGACAACAGGGCAAGGGTACCACCCCCTGGTGATCAAATTCAGGAGAGGTATATTCAATTCCCATTCCCCAGAACTAGGTACACCCAAATTGGGAAGTCAGTGAGATCCAGACGTACCTTAGGGGATGATCACCAGCCAGGTCCCTCACCCTGGAACAGCCTACCCTGAAGTTAGATATGCTGACGGCCTTACCTCAGCACAAAGACCCAGTCCTTCCATCTACTGCGATTGGACAACATGGTGATGACACCAGATAGTGTCACATTTTCCATTCAGGGGCTGGCCAAACAACGCAGACCAGGAACATCGGGTCCAGTCATGGAATTCCGGGCATACCCACCTGAACCACGGTTATGTGTCATGACCCACTTAATGAACTACATTGACACAATAAGAAATACCCGAGGGAGAGGAAAAAGCCTTATGGGTCAGTCACAAGAAATCTCATGGTCGGGTGACGAGCTAAACTATCTCTAGTGGCTCAAGCAGGTACTGGGAGTTGCTGGAGTAAATACTAACATGTATAAATCTTATTCCACCAGGGCAGCTTCCACGTCAGTGACTAAGAGGATCGACGTGCCTATGGACCACATCCTGGCTACAGCGGGGTGGTCTAGGGAGTATACGTTCCAAACTTTGTAACAAGCCGCTGGCAAAACCTGTATCGGTTGCAGAAATAACATTAGAATCTGCAAATATATAATTTAAGCCCGGGGGAGCATTTTTGTCTTGTTATTGTTGACAATAAAGGTATTCAATTCAATTCAATCAATTCAATTGATAACACCATTTTTGTTTTACAAACAGATTCATGGTTGATTACGATACTTCCTCCCTCGAATGACTTCGGCAGCGAGTGAAGTATGAACTGTTACACAGTTTGAAATCACAGAGCTTTAAAATATTCACGTAGTCACTCACGTGACTCCGAAGTAAAATAGTAAAATTAAACGAGAACTTACCAGTTTGAAGTTTGATCTGTATTTTATGAGGAGTTACGATGAGGGATTACGTGCCCTCCGCTCCCACCCTCAATAATAGAGATCAAACTGGTAACTAAGCTCTCCTTTTCTTTACTATATTTATTTCAATTACTGTGTCTGTCTGTGATTCCACACTGCTGCTTTGAAGTATGTCGCGCATGCGTGCTGGACGGGTTCTTCACGTAATCCCTCATCGTAACTCCTCATAAAATACAGATCAAACTTCAAACTGGTAAATTCTCGTTTAATCTTACTATTATATGTCATCAGCGAAATGTATGAATAACTAGATAATGCATCTTCCGCGGCAAGAGAAGCCAAACATTTTCCGTCCGTATGGTCAATAGAGGAACGGTGGTTCCGAGTGGAATCAGTGACATCTCATCCAAGGGCTAGAGGGGTATATTTCTGATACTTCTCAAGATTACAGAAACATGGTACAGGCCGAATCATATTAGCATTTGGCTAATCTGATCATGTGTTTAGTTACCCAGTTTAAGATGGATGATTGGCTTTCAACAATTTAACTGATTCAGAGAGTCGATCTTGAAGTTGCATACTTTGCCATATCTATACACATGAGGCACAGAATATCTGGTGGTTTTGATAACAAAGCCAGTGGTGGAAGCCAATGCTGCCCTACTCAGACATAAGGGCATTGTGGCATCAAGTTTTAGATAACTATGCAAAATTTTGCAGCTATTAAAACTTGAGGATTATCAGTAGATACCTCTTGCGATGTTAAGTATGAGGCAACATGAAATTTAATAGTGCCAATTTTGCCTATTCATTCAGGCCATGGTAAGGCGGCTGAAGCAACTCCTATTTACTCGCTCACGAGTAATTGCTGGGGCAGCCTGTCTTCTCGGGCAGCTAGCTCTGCACGATTGTATGGGAAATTTGTGAACAAAACATGTGAGTTATTTTTTAAATGAAAGTAACAGAGGTTTTGTGTGGCTTTCAGTTTGAGCCTAGAGAAGCGGTTATGTGATACTGCTTGTGCTGCTTTGTCATTCTCTATAGTACCATACGTGGGACAATAAATGATTGGTTATTCACCAGCTGTTCACTAACGTTATGCAGGGTGTCTTTTATATGACCACTCTAATAGCCTACACTCATTGTAGTGTGCGATGTATATCAGTAAATTATTATGCAAATATTCTTCTACTATATTCCTAATGGGAGCAGTATTTTTAAGATGATTATGCTTTCAGCAACTTATCTCAGCACAAAGAACACAGTCTTTACTCAATCGCTGGCTCGGTCTCTGGGTTATAACTGACATTAGGGTACCTTGTTATGGGAATGATCTCATAAGCAAAATGGGCATGATTGCGTACATTTGAAGTTGACAGCATACCCACCAGAGCAGAGATTGGGGGTGTCATTTGGTATACAAGTGCACTGAGCTTACTAGTACCTATGAGATGAAAGATAGTTTCTTTATTGTTATTCAATAGTCTCAAGATATTGCTGATGGCTCATTAGCAGCCAATAGAATGGATATTTCCCTTTCATCATACAGCAAGAGGCTTACATAGTGCGTGTTAATAAATTATAAAATTTGGTTGAATATGTCTGGATATTTGCGGATAGATTTCTGCACAGTGTTGCATGAGTTATTGTCTAACTCAAAAGTCTATTGGGACTGTGGTCCAGTTAAGAACAATGGCCATGTATGCAAGTTAGCATCATGGCATTAATAACGCACGTTTTTTCTACCATTAATGGTTTATCTGTTTAAGTGTTTCACACACAGATTGGGTTACTGCATGAAACCACAGAGTTTTGAAGTCTTCACGTAGTCACTCACGTGACTTCGAAATAAAATAGAAAGATTAAACGAGAGCTTACTGTTTGAAGTTTGATCTTTATTTTATGAGAAGTTGAAGTGAGGGAATACGTGCCCTCCACTCCCAACCCTACTTCTCATAAAGACCATTCGGTAGTTCTAAGCTCGTTAATTTTTCTATAGCTTAGGTCAGCAACTATTCTGTGGTTTCATACAGCTGCTCTAAAGTTTGACCCGCATGCGGACTGGCAGGCTCTTCACGTATTCCCTCACTTCAACTTCTCATAAAATAAAGATCAAACTTCAAACGGTAAGTTCTCGTTTAATCTTTCTATTTTTTACTCATAATCAAGAGTAGCTGGATTGGTTCAAGACTAATGCTGAGTTATAGAGAAGCTGCTGTGTGTACATGTAATGAGATGTTCAGACTGGCAATAACTCAGATTACTGCATTTTCACACAATAATATTCTAGATTAAAAAAGAACACTTCAATGTGCAAATCTTCTCATTTCAACATTTTTATGATGACTTTTTTTTATTGAGGCATTTATCATATGGAACTATCTCTTCAGTAATGCATTCAGCTTGTGGAGTAGCTATTCCATTACAATGACTTTATTAAGACAGTATTTCAAATCTACAAGGCATACGGTCATTTACGTCATCACGGGAGACTGGGTATGTGGATACCTCCAGCATTGATCTCAAGTCGTTGCTGCTCTTTCCCATCAGTTAGCAATGGGAACTCAGAGAAGACCAGCTAAATGCAAATCCCTTGTCAGAGAAAAATCTCCTCTCCTACAGGGCAGGAGCAGCTTTGACGATCCATCCAATAATGCGGGCAAGTGCCACCACCCCACTTGCCCCTCCTTCTGTCCACCGTTCAATGGACTGCCGGGAAGGCACTGAATGCCCAGTCATGTGGAACTAGATACATCACCTCAAACACACCTACGCAAGCACGCTCACTCATATACACACAAGCATCTGTGTACGAATGTATATATGTATGCGGACTTCACACACTGAGGTGCACACAGACGCATACACACTCTGTCGCGCACACGCAGTCACGCAAACGGCCATTCACACACACACACGCACACACACACACACACACACACACACACACAGGCGCATATTTACATATGCACCTGTTTACATGCGCACGCATACGCATGAACACATATACACGCACATGCACCTATGTACATGCACATGCATGGACTCACACGTGCGTACACACACACATACATACATACACACACACACAAACAAACACACTATTGGCAGCACAGTTACAATTTACATATGGGTCTACAATCCAGCTTGAATGTAAAATGGCATCATAAAAAATATACACACACAGTGGCACACAAGAAATGGTAGAAATACGTAGCACTTACAGCACAAGAACAGCCAATGTGGCCCTACAGATCTGTGACATTGTTTAATGTTTCTATCGAGCACCCACTTTGCTTCATCTTATCCAATCAACACATCCCTATCCCTTAATCCATCCTGTACATCTAAAAATTTCCGTAAAGACATTTGAACAGCGTTTCAGCTTCTCGCTGTCGGAGGATTGAGCGCATACTCAGCATTTCCCGCTTGTTAAGCAGTGAGATGCCAATCCACTATCGCATTTTACACAGCCTTTTGCCTCTGATGAGTTTACACAGAGCAGGCCACAAGGTTTGGTGAGGTTCAGTGAATCAGGACCAGGAGTGAAAATTAGCACCATAATGTCTGCACCGTCAGATGTGGTGTGATGGCTGTGTTCATGAGTAATGGACAGTAGATGTGAAATGGCCATTTCAGGTATAAACTGTGCACTATGGATATGTAAGAGATACAGTATAACACTGTACACAGTCTCATAAACAAGGATGTGTAAGACGTACATGATATAATACACAGTATAGTCCAGGGAAAGTGTTGTGCACAAACTGAATCTTTAGATGCCTTACTGTGGCAATAATCTTTGAATAGGGTGGGGGGGAGAGATGGTATATTAACCGTATGTGTCTGGGGACCTGTGTTACAATCTCCTTCCCTTCTGATAGGACAAATGATAACTTTATTGGTTCTACCCAACAAAGGTTTGGCTCTCCACACACACTTCCCAATGGGCTGGGCTTATTCATCGGCCCTGGAGTATTTACTGGTACACTCTCTATTTGACCAGATATTGTGTCTGAAGGTCATGAGAGACATGCTGGAAATATCTCCCTACAACCTGCTACAAAGACTAAGGCAGCTGTGCCAGCTTCTTCTCTGATACCAGCATCAGCTTGACTCGGAAATCCAAGTGCCTGGGTCAATATCCTGGGTGAGTACCCTGGACTGTCCAGCCGAGCAGCCTAGTGAGGGCATCCACCAGAGTTGTAACCCAAAAGTGAAGATGACTCACCACCATTTTTGTCAGTGGATAGTTGGGGCAGGCAATAAATGCTATCAGTATTAATGATACTCCTAATTCCAGAATGTGTACATCAGTGTCAGGCTTGTCTTCCAAATTCATTGACTGGTTTTCTACTGGTTGTTACAAATGAAGGTGGTGCCTGGGCCAAAACACCTAAGGAGATGCTGGTGTCTGTGACATCAGAGTCTCTTCAAGAAGTGGAGGTTAGAGAGGAGTTGCAGATTTCTAATAAAATCGTGAGTCAGTGAACAGTCAGCATTGTACAAAGGAATGCACAAATATACCATTCGACAGTGGGTTGTTGAAAGATTGTAACACTGATGCCTATTCAACCAAATATAACCCTGTAAACCCTGCACAACCTCATTTGAACCAACCTTGTAACACTATTATCTAACAAGACCAATCTTACAGAAGCCAGCAGTCTCTTCCTATAAAAGGCCGATTTTACTTTTCTGGGTTTGAGGCCTTTGCCTTGTGATGAATGAGGGTGGCTGGGCCCATTTTGTGAATAAGGCCTGGTGAAGTGTAGCATTCAACTCTGCCCAGAGCCATCCATCTAAGCCCTCCAATCTTGCCTCAGATTAAAGCTTCTGTAGTGAATTTTCTTTTCCACCATATGACCTGTTCCCAAAAAGTAATAGCCCCCACCCCCTTCCCCTCTCACAGCCCTCCTCCCCTCTCAAAGCAGACAGAAACACCGTCTGGAATGTCAATGCACTGTATATTAAATAATAATAGATAAAATCTTCTGACCAGGCACTGCATAAACATCAAGGCAGCGCCCAATAAAACACTCTTCTGTCCCGGACAGGAAGAATGTCAAAACTATTTTGCCAAAGCTAATAGATCACACTTGTCTAAAGGCACTCTGCATATAGTCCACAATTTCTTTAAGCTGCTTAAATGGTTGAGGTTGCTTGACACCAACGAACCATGAAGTTGCAGGCAATAGTGTACATTCCGGCCTGTCGGGTCCCAATGGTAAACTTGAGGTGATGGCTGACTTGAATTCTATTCCAGTTAGGACCCCCACCACAGCTTTGCAGGCATCAGCCGTTGGGTCGGAAAGTTGAAGGGCGAAAGCAAAGCACGAAAAAGCTACGTGGCACAACAGGCCAACGTTGCGGCTGGTTTGAAAGAAATGATGCTTCCCTTTGCAGCACAGAACAGAATTAACCTCTGTTAACAACCAATGTCTAGTTGGCCCACTCTTACGTCACCCCAAAGGTCACAGTCAAGGCAGTAACGATGGCTCATATCCGTGGGAAAATAGTCAAGTTAAGGCTCTTTAGTGCTGACCAAGTGTTAATTAAATAGACCCCACAATCAACAGGGGATAATGTGACTTGTTCTGGGCACGTCAGAATGTAAATGGTTACGATTCAAAGGCAGTTCTTCACTCACTGCACCTTTGCGTTTGTTGGTTCCAAGTTACTAATAACAACAAGGCCTTCTGCTGTGAGGTGGATTAGGCCTCGGAGCAGCACTTCTGCTGGTTCATCTTCACTTTATGCTTGATCCCGTCGTACAGTTCAAAGTTGTAGTTCTCCAGGGTAGTTGAACTCCGGCTGGAGAGGCCAGCGTAGGAGCAGGTGCAGTACAGCAAGAGCCCGGCACAGACTGCTCCCAGGAGAACCCCCACAGAGCTCATGACGATGATCGTGACCAGGATTGGGTCCAGGGAATAGAGCCAGTTCTTGTCTCGTCCTGACGTTGGCGTGACCGACATCCCATTGGAGGGTAACATCGTGCTCGCGTCTCCTTCAAGCCCCATACCTATGAAGCAGCAAAAGTAACGTTATGTTTTTATATAAACAATAGAATGCATGGAGTCATAAAAATTAGGAGCTATTTACTGTATCTAATCCTTCCAATTCAATACCATCATTACCGATTCAAATTCACTCTCTTCTTCCTGTTTCTCCCCACATCCCTTGATCTCTTTAGACATTAGAATTACTGTCTATCCAATGCCTTTTTGAGTCCATTTGATATTTTGTCATTAGATATCTTCTGTACAAGGAAATCCCACAACTTCAGCATTCTGTGGTGAAGATGTTTCTCATTCGAGTTCCGTATCCTCAGGCTGTGATCCCCTTCCTCTGGATTTCATCTCCATCCCACATTTGGTCGGTCCAGTCCCATCAGAATTTTATCGGTTTCAGTGAGAATCCCACTCATTCTTCTAGTTAGCCCAATTGTCCTAATCTCTCTCCCTACATCAACCCTGTCATCCCAGGCATCATTCCGTTGGGCCTTTCCTGCAGTATCGGCATTGCAAGAACTTCCTTCATCAGATGAGAGGACGAATGCTCAAGGGCGTTACGCGATAGCAGCAAGATATCACTGCTCCAGTGTTTAATTCCTACTACAATGAACGTCCACATGCCATTTGCCTTTAAATCCCACGAGCCTTGCCTACAATTCAATAGGATCAGTGGCACTTTCCTCATCCATATCCATTGATTCCCTTTGCATCTAGAAATCCATGAAACGCGCTCTTTAGTACACTCAGTGACTGAATCTCCTGGGCCATCTTCACTCTGCCCAATCTTTGCATCAGTTATGGATCCAGCCAAGTAACTGAGCTGGTCTACCTATCACAGTTTCTCTTTTAAAATCTTTTGCTGGTCTACAGAAGTGGATTGTATTGACCACCACTTGGAAGTGCAGAGTTTCAAGGTGAGTTTACCTTTCCTGTAAATGTTGAAGTCAGCCTCCTCATTGGGTTCAAACCGGGTCCCTTCATCCACGGATATCATTTCTTTTGCTGTAACACAAAGAGGGAAGTGGAATATTACATAAGGGTCAGGCTAGGTCATGGAAACATCTCCATCTGAAGTCATATCCAGAATGCCACTCAATTCAGAACAATTTAATAGGAACGGAGGATTTTTAAAAACTGAGAGGTTTCACCAACCATCATCTTAACAAATAGTTCACATAAATAAAATGAAAAAAGCTGCTTACACTCTTTGTGTTAGACCATGATCTTAATGAAATCCTTTGATCAAATTCATAATCTTCATTGAATCCCTCACCCGTTAAGCAGATTATAGTTTTTATTCCACCCATTCACTTTGATTTCACATTTCTCTCTATAGTGAGGATTTGCCTCCAAATTCCCAATCCTAAGCCCTGGAATCCTTTTAGCATAAGTTTCCAAAGTATCATGTCCTTAAAGGTGGTGGATTGTTAGTAGATGTGCTGTTGAAATGCCAAAACATAATCTGATCACAAGCCAATGTACTTGAGAATAATTCCAAGGAGGGGAAACAACATGTGTGATGGTGGATTCAGATCGACACTGTTCCATCAATATTTCTGCACCTTTACTTATCCATCTTCAGGCTTTGCTAATGGGCCCTTTTTCTTCCAATAATCCACGTTCTCCATGCATTATTTCTTAATCCATTTGATTAGTTGGCCTCAATCTTCTGGAGACTCTTAATCCCCAGAACAATTAACATTTGGCCTCATATGTAGTGGTTTCATTGGTCAATGAGATAAACTGTTTTTATTTGTTGATTAGAATGGATACAGTTCTCTGTCTGATCAGTGTTCTGCCATGAACTGCAAAACACACAAGTACAAATTTGGGATATTGAGATATACGTTGACATCTGCTAGTTGGCATGGGCTCGAGAAGATGGACCCAAGTAATCATCAATTTACTGCATATCAAACACACTTATACGCAAGCTTTAGGTGACATGACTCACTGTGTCTTAAATCAGATTAATGTTCAATGTATTGCTCACTGCATTCACCCCTCCCAAAAGCTATGTGGATTGCTTAGCTGCAGTTTCAATCAATGTGAACTTCTAGTCTGGAGTCTCAGTAATATCATCGGAAGATAAAATCAGTCTCAGGATCTCATTTTCCATTGGGTAAAGAAATTGGAAATTAAATTTTCAGGCTGTGCATTGATGCGAACTTACGAGCATGAATGTGAAGGACACTGAGTGCTCCAGAAGGTAAAAGTGGAAGGAAATTGGGAATAAGTATTCTTGCTAAGCTTCATCTGTCATACTGAGTCCAGCCCTGAGTGTGACAGTTTAGGAAGAATATTAACGCCTTGGAAAGGGTGTGGGAAAAATATCACAAGAGGTTCTCGGGATGCAAACCTTTCATCACATGAGCAGAGTTGGATGAATGAGGCTTATTCTCCTGCAAGCAGAGGACATGGAGAAATTTAATTATAGTGGCCTACTGTGATTGAAAAAGTAGGAATTGTTTCCAGGGTAGGAGCATTGTGGAGACACAGTCTGCTGGAGATGCTGGAATTTGGATCAACAAACTATCTGCTGGAGGAACTCAGTGTGTCGTCGCTCTCCACCCTCAGCAGAGTGGTTGAATCCTGATGCAGGTGATTAATTCATTGATGCAGGGTTTCGACCTGAAATGCAGATCATTCCGTTTCCCCTACAGATGCTGCAAGACCCAATGAATTCCTCCAACAATAATATGGAGACACAAGGAAATGCCAATCCTGGAATATTGAACAAAACACTAAGTGTTGGGGTAACTCAAGGGGTCAGGCAGCATCTGGGGAGGGAATGTAGAGGTGATGTTTTGGGTTGGGACCCTTCTTCAGGCTCCAGACTGAAGGGCCCTATATATCTATTCCCTTCACAGATGCTGCTTGACCCATTGTTACTCTAGCACTTTGTGAATTCCTCCAGAAGATTGTTTTTGTAGAAAACCAGATGAAACAGTTCAAGCAAAAGAAAAGGCTACCCATATATTTTCTGGTTAAATAACACAAAATACAAACATAATCTTGTCCAGATACTTAATGAGAATGCCGAATAGTATAGCTGTTATGCCAAGTTGAGTCATAAGGATTGAAACAGGAGGTTCCCTCAGGTTCAGTCGGGCCAACTGTTGGTGAGCAGTTCTGGGAATCAGGGACATTTATGAGCCAGCAGTGAATTTGGCAGAAAACAGCGATCTCCTGGCTAGCAGGACACGAAGACTTCCTATTCACGAGATGTCTCTCCATGTGGATCCTGTTTCTCTGATGGCTCGATTGGGTTGAGGAAACATATTTCTGGAAGGGCGTGACAAAGCAAAACAAAGATTGGATATGCTATACCTGAGCTGAGATTTTGTGGGATGGACTAATGTATGGAATTATAACCATATAACCATATAACAATTACAGCACGGAAACAGGCCATCTCGGCCCTACAAGTCCATGCCGAACAATTATTTTCCCTTAGTCCCACCTGCCTGCACTCATACCATAACCCTCCATTCCCTTCTCATCCATATGCCTATCCAATTTATTTTTAAATTATACCAACGAACCTGCCTCCACCACTTCCACTGGAAGCTCATTCCACACAGCTACCACTCTCTGAGTAAAGAAGTTCCCCCTCATGTTACCCCTAAACTTCTGTCCCTTAATTCTGAAGTCATGTCCTCTTGTTTGAATCTTCCCTATTCTCAAAGGGAAAAGCTTGTCCACATCAACTCTGTCTATCCCTCTCATCATTTTAAAGACCTCTATCAAGTCCCCCCTTAACCTTCTGCGCTCCAGAGAATAAAGCCCTAACTTATTCAACCTTTCTCTGTAACTTAGTTGTTGAAACCCAGGCAACATTCTAGTAAACCAGGCAACATTCTAGATGGTGTGAAGCATGACTTTAATACAAGGAAACTTTGGGCGATGGAAATCCATAGATGGCTGAAATAAGATGGCATGGGCACAACAAAGAGTCGGAATCACCGACCAAGCAACTGAGTTCGATTAGTGCATGTATACTTGACCCAACTTTCAGCAACCTGTCCTGTCCAGAAGGATCAGGACAAAGTTTGCTTCCCAGGCCCGTAAGAGATATTAGACGGCACATTATTTGTATAAAAAAATAGCATCTTTATTCCATTCCACACAGTACATCTCCAGGGCAGCCAACTTACATTCAAAAACACAAAGAAACAGACAGAGCAGCCCCGCCTGCAGTGTGAGTACATCATGAGGCACAGGCACTAAAAACACCATTTCACTGTAACATTCACATTCACAAGCACGGAACAGTCCCAATCGCAGGAGCCCAAAGTAACAAGGACATAGGGAAGTGGGGGGGGGGGGGGGGGGGGGGGGGCTGGGAAGTGGTGGTGCGGGGAAGGTAAGAAGGATGCAGCATTGGGAGATGATGGGGAAGATTTGGCATGCTGACCGCACACTGGTTGTGAAGGTCTGGGAGCAAAGTCGGAATCCCAAATGACCAAGAACCACATTAAAAGAGGCACAGTGCATCCCAATTTATGTAAGAGCTCCAAGCTCCTCACCTCCTTGGGTCAAGGCTTTACCACATGTAGCTTTGCAAGGATTGCATGACACTACTTCAACGGAGAGCAGAAGAGTTCTGCCCTGTTGCCTCCGTCCACATCTCCCAACCAACGTTTTCACAGCAACACATCATCATTTCACTGTTTAAGAAGGAACTGCAGGTGGGGGAAAATCGAAGGTAGACAAAAGTGCTGGAGAAACTCAGCGGGTGCGGCAGCATCTATGGAGCGAAGGAAATAGGCAACGTTTCGGGCCAAAACCTTTCTTCAGACTGATTTTCAGACTAATTTCACTGTTGCTGGTAAGAGTTTGCTGTTAACAAACTGGCTGCTGGATTCCAGTAACATTACTTCGGATAAAGTATTTCATTAGCTAGAAAGACCTTTGAGACATTGTGGAAGCCACATTATAAATGCAAGCTTTTCTTTTACTTATGGCCTTTATGTCATCCCTTGTTGTGTGGGAAACACTCGAGCACCCACACAACTTCTGTCTTGCTCAGTAATTGGCGGGAATCATCCCGAAGGAGCTGCACTGGCAAGGAGACAAGACCCCACATATGTTTCCCACCCAACCCCATTATGTGCAAGGCTATCATCAGGGGTCAGAACGGTGAACTATGGGGAGTGTAGCGCGATTGTTAATCAGGGGTAACTAACCTAAGGGAATCCAAAGTACTTACTTGGGTTATTGGCAGGACCAGTAACAAGTTTTTATCTAGAGGTCTCAGTTGTGGACTCTTCGCACATCAGGCAGCATTAGCTCAGAGACCCAGCAGAGGAGTCACATTAAATACTTTCCACCTTAAGTAACAGTCTAGAAGGCTTTAGATCGTTAAATGTCATCAAAACGCACACTGTTATTTATAAGGATGTTACTAGTGACAATTATCAATTTCAAATGGACACAACCTTTTAGATGAAAAATAAGGTGGGATGGGAGATCCAACCTTTCACCGTAGCTATGTAACTTGAGTTTCCTCACGATCTCTACGTTACCTTGCCTCTAATTTTGAGGTTGTGCCCCTTGTTCTGACTTCCCCCACCATAGTAAATAGCTTACATTTACCCTTAATCTCTGGACCTGAGGGGAAACAAGACTGGTCATTGTGATCAGCTCTTGGTAGTCTCACCCCCCCACTCCCATCCCCTCCCTCCACCCCAGTCTCGAGGGAAGTGACAGTGTGAGGTGAGAATTGAGTGTAAGGTTAAGAGCCCAGAAATTACTGTTTTGACAAGTGTTTTGCACATTCTTACAACATTCTTCCATATTTCCCTTTTAGCAGAAGTTAACTAAATGGATTTAAAGCTGAGTTAAAAAAAGGTGGGATTTCGTAAAAATGCGTTAAACATCATCCGCAGGGAATGTCAAGAGTAAATTCCAGGCAACTGTAAATGATCGAACAGCTCTTATGTTGGAATTAGGGGCTGCAGAATTAATGAGAGTGTCAGCTCTCCTGTGGTGTTTTAATCAGCTCTTTCTCCATCCTAATGTAAGCCCCTTTCAGATCGAATGCTGCAGTCTGACATTTGAATCTAAAGCTTTAATTAACTCTGCTCTGCTATTCCGTCATAAAACCTGCTGTTTTAAAAAAAATAATCATGTTGCACACTTCTATCTATCTAGTTCCATGCCAGCTGTGGTCCAATTCAGCTGTACGTAACACGCACTTGCCATCTCATTCCCAATCCACTTGGTGGACACTAAAATAGGCCAAAAGCTGCCCACTCTGGGATCTGCAACATGGTCAGTGTTGGAGGATCGGTGGTGCTGCCCTTCAGATGATGGTGTTGCGGTTCAACCAGAGTTCTGGATTTCTGAGTCAGAGATGGATTCAAATCCCACCATGGTAGCCGTGGACACAATATAATTACACCAATCAGAGAATGAAGCTAATCATAATTCTGACCATGAAACTACTGGATTTATATAAAAATCCATGCATTTCACATGTGAGAAAGGAAATCTATCCTTCCCTGGTCTGGCCTATGTGGAACTGCAGACACACTGATGTGGGGTACTCTTAACTGCTTCCTCAGTTCAGGGGGGATTAAAGATGGTCAAAAAATGTTAGCATTTCCAGCAATGTCCACTCTATTCAATAAATACTTGTTCCTGTTCTTGGCAAGACATGTTAAGACCACGTGAAGAAAAGTAGCCTGTTCAGGTTCATCAGCTGACCCAACAATGCCAAAGAATGAACCACCTCCTGGCTATAGCATCAGTGTGTGGATAGGTTGTACATGGTGAACATGAAGAAGCAGAACAGCTTCTTCCCCACTGCTATCCAACACCTGAACCAGAGAATTCAGAAGGTTTCTGACCCAAAACATCACCTATTTCTTGTCTCCAGAGATGCTGCCTGACCCGCTGAGTTACTCCAGCATTTGGTGTCTATCTGAACCAATTACCTCGTACACATCCTGTTCCTGGAGCTGCTGTGACATTCTCATATTCTTAACTCGATACCTCATTCTGTTATTCCATAACTATAGTTTAATATTCTTTTGCACCAGTAAGATTTTGCACTACAACATTGCACCTCTCTGCTGCTTTGTTCTCATCATTGTATCTATTGTTGTATTAATGTATGTTTGCTGTGAACTTCAGATAAACAAGTTTCATTGCATCTGGTGTATGTCAATAAACCAATCTGAGACATGGGACATCCTGAGATAACAGAAGGTACCAAATTAATGCACAATGCCATTTCCTACCAGTTTACCCTATTTATCCCAACATTCCCATCAACTCCCACATATTTCATCACTTACCACTTACTGCATCATTGGAGCAGGTTGCAATGGCCAAATAACCTACCAACCCTCATGTCTTTGAGATGTGGATGGAAACGGGAGCACCCACATGGGAAACCCACACAGTCACTGGCAGAACATGCAAACTCCATGCAGACAGCGTCCGAGATCAGGAATTAACCCAGGTCTCTGGTGCTATGAGGCAACGGCTCTACCATCTGTGCCACCATGGCCTAGTGATGTCAGTTTGAAATATTAGGAAACTCTCAAGCGAAATGTCAAGCTTTATCTTGACCACAGAGCAGCTTAGAAATGCCAGCAGTCAAGTCTGACTACCAGAGATGGGACATGGTTTCACTGCTGAAAAGAGACATGAGAAGGGAACCTGTAACTTGATGTATGGTTTTAAGCCGAATTGTCTGGTTGACCACAGATGCCGGTTGACTTGCTAAGTTCCTCCAGCAGATTATTTGTTGCTGAAACTTCCAATTTACTTCAGCCTAGATGTTCCATGTAAACCACGCAGTCCTGACCCTCATCCTTCTGCACAAGAAAGAAAGATGGAGGAAATGGTGCTTGGACAACGTTCTGATTAGGGACCCCCAGGATTGGCTCTTAACATGGAGGATGATTCCATAAGGCAAGATTGGTGGACAGTTGACAATTACTGGATATGTATGAGATAAGAAAGTGAAAAATAGAAAGGCATTTACTATGAACATTAAGTGTCGCAATTGCAAGAAGCATTCTGCTGGAGGAAATCCGTGCGTCAAGCAGCATCTGTGGGGGCAAAGGAATAGTCAACATTTCGGGACAAAGTCATTGTATGAGGGCTGAGAGGGGAAATAGCCAGTCTAAAATGGAGATGGAGAGTGGTGAGACAGGAGCCAGAGGGAATTGGCGCACTTTGGAGTCGTGAAGGGTGACAGGCAGATGGGGCCTTGTAGAAGAGGGGGTTGGGTGTAGTTGGGAGACAAAAGCAGGTGGATGATGGATGATGACCAAAAAAGTAGGAAGACTCATTACTCCTTTTCTCTGTCTGCCTCCATCTATCATTTATCTGCCTCTGTTTCCCAACTCCACCTCTCCCCAACCACTACCTGCCTTGACCTATACATCACCCCTCCCCTATCCATTAACCACGTCTGGCCCCTGCCTCACCCCCTTCCCCTCTCACCTCTTTACACCAGCTATCCCTTCTCTCCACTCACAGTCCTCATGCATGGTTTTGACCTGAAATATTGACCTCCAGCAGGTTGTTTGTTGCTCCAGATTCCCGCATCTGCAATATCTTGTGTTTGCATTTTACCAAAAGAATGCAATAGCAGAGATATTTACAGGTATTGTGTATCTTAACATAGAAACATAGAAAATAGGTGCAGTAGTAGGCCATTCGGCCCTTCGAGCCTGCACCGCCATTCAATATGATCATGGCTGATCATCCAACTCAGTATCCTGTACCTGCCTTCTCTCCATACCCCCTGATCCCTTTAGCCACAAGGGCTATCTTAATGTCATCTTAAGAGTAGAATCTCTTTGGAAAACCAGGTATCAAATTTTAAGTAATTTGTCATTGTCAAGCTGGCATACTCATTCTTTAAGCACCAAATAATTTTCAATTTTTAAGCATTTGGACGTTTACTGCACATTCAAGTGCTTTCCCATTGCTTTGAACGTTGATCCCTTAAAGCACTCCCCCAACCCACGCTGGGATCACCTTTGCACTGTAAACTAATTGATGAGGATTGATTGCTCCACTGGTGAATGATTGTTGTCTTTCTCAGCAACCACCATGAACATCTGGAAGGGTGTATTTTTTTCCACTGAGCATGTGCCGCATGTCGCAGAATATCAATGGGGTGCAATTAAGAAATCTTGTCTATTGTACAAACGTGGCCTGGGATTCTGGCAAAAGTGGAAATATTGTGTGATGTAAATCTCTTTAGGGTTTGTTGGAACAGATCATGTTGAATTCCCTATCGCAGCTGAGAGCCTACCATTCCCCAATGGAGTTTTCTGACATTACACGAGCACTATGTCATCTGGGCTATGACATCATCATGATGACATCATAGAACAGGGGCAATGGCATAAAATAGGACACTGTCCTTGTGAACTAAAACAGGCATTGGGGTGCATTAATTTGAGTGAATGTTTAAGTTTCAGGAGACTTGATATACCATGCAAATGCATGGGCCAATGCATGCAAACGCAGCAGCAATCCCTCTCACAAGCAGTCACGACTGTTTAAACACAGATTCGATTTTAAATCTCTTATAGGAGAATCAACCACAATATCTAACTCTTAAAGCAAGGATGCCCAAAGTGTACCGTGACTTCTGATTTGCCTGAATCGCTGCATGCAGCACTAATTTAGTGAATTAAACATGCATCAGGATCAGTTGCAAGGGAGGTGCACTCAACAAAAAGTAAAATAGATCAGGGCATTAGAAGATGAAAGATCTTATATTTCTATAGTACCTGTCTCATCCTCAGAACATCCCAAGTCACTTTACAGTCATATTATATTGTTTTATAATATAGCCATGGCCAAAATATAGGAACGGTGCATCGCAGGATGTCATGGACCTCGGTGTGATGAAACCCTGGATCAGAAATGTTGTTGAGGGCTGAATGTTGGTCAGGACATTGGGAAGAACCAAACATTCTGATGGTAGATGTTCCACACCCCTCCATGACAGCAGACACTAGTTTAGTGTTAACATTTCATTGAATAAAGTCACTGTACTGACAACGCAGCACTTCCTCAGCACCTTCCACACCTGGAAACATCAATACACTGTACTCTGAAGTCTCAAGGGCCAGGATCAAACCCACAACCTCCTGACTCAGAAGTAAAGAGTACTACTGTGCAGCCCCAGCTATCAGGCGGGTGAGGTTGAATTTGCAGAAATATCTCCCTTATCTAATGCTGATGATTATGTGGCAATCACATGATGAGTTAAAGTATGGAGAATATGAATAAATGTGACATTTGGATTAAGACCGCTTTAGAAAGCATATTCGAGAGTGAAGGATCATCCACTTACTGTGAGTAGTGATTGATTGCCAGGCAGAATCATTAACGGCCTTTTGTCAATGGATGGCAATGTCACACTGCTCGCTGCAGACTCAAATTACAGACAAAATGCGGAGCTGCAAGCGTTTTAAATTCTTTGCTTTTCCTCTCCCCTGGAGTATATGATTACCATTAGCACAGAGCAAACTCCTCTTCTGGTTAATCTCTGGCAAAATCCTGTTTCAATCAAGCCTTTCCCAAGACCATCTTCACGTTGACATTTACTTCTTGTCAAAACTGACAGTCAGAGTGACATCATCATCTGGTGACAAAAGGCTGGGGAACTGTATTGCCAAGGCACGAAATGGGTGCACTTCGCAAGCAGAGAAAATAACTAGCTGTGCCTGTATGCATACATGTATGTTCTGTCTGCCTACAGGTGCATTTATGTCTGTGTGTGTCAGTGATGTGTCTGTGGTATGATGTGTTGCTTTGTGTGTCAATGGATGCGTATATCTACTTATATGTGCGTGCATCTGTGTGTCTGTCAGTGATGCCTGCGTGTGTGTCTGTATACAGATATATGATTGTGCAGAGGAACCTAGGAGTACAAATATAGACCCCCATGATAGTAGCGTCACAGATATTAAGGGAGATGAAGAAGGGATTTGGCATGTTGACCTTCATCAGTCCGGGCACTATGTACAGGAGTTGCGGTTGTTCGAGATGTTGGTACGGCCGCACTTGGGACCATCATGTCCAGTCTTTGTTGCCCTGCTATAGGAATGACATCATTAAGCTGGAAAGAGTGTGAAGAAGTTATACAAAAATGTTGCCAGGAGTCGTGAGCCTGAGTTGTAGGGAGAGGTTGGGCAGGCTAGGACTTTATTCCTTGGAGCTTAAGAGACTGAGGGATGGACGAGTTGGAGCCTGTTTTCATGCTGCTCTACACTACAACTCTATACTGTTGCAAATAAATAAAAAATCTAAACCTGTCCTTAGAGATTAACCTTTCCGTTCTGGCACCAGTCTAATGAATCTTTGCTGCAATCACTCCAAATTCCCTATACCCTTATTCTAACCCAGAGCCAGAACCAGACACTTGACTCCAGAATAGGTTTACCAGAGCTCTGAACAACTGCAGAAAACCTTCCACCCCACCCTCCATTACATATTTAAATCTGTCGCATTTCCTGCACTAGTGCCTGGTGGGGGGGTTTGAGGAAGAACATCAGTTTGTTGATTAGCATACAGGTCATCCCCAGGTTACAGACACCAGACTTACAGACAGTTTGTACATATGATCGGGCATTTGGGAGACCAGAGGGATGGCAGGGCATGGATTTACTGGCTGTTCAGGGGCTGAGGGCATCTTCTACCTGGGGGAAATGGGACATTTCTATGCGCTTTCCCCCCTCACACCGAGCCACAACAATCCGGGCCTGGGTTGAGCCGAGCAGAACTGAGAGGCTGAGCAAACTCGTTCGCTCACTCACTGAGTGTCCTGCGCCTGTTTGCTCTCCCATCCCAGCTTGGGCAGCACAGTGGTGCAGCGGTAGAGTTGCTACCTTACAGCGCCAGAGACCCGGGTTCGATCCTGACTATAGGTGCTGTCTGTGCAGAGTTTGTACATTCTCCCTGTGACCGCTTGCGTTTTCTTCAGGTTGTCTGGTTTCGTCTCACATTTCAAAGACATACAGGTTTGTAAATTAATTGGCTTTTGTAAATTGTAAATTGTCCCTAGTGTGTAGAATAGTGGGGTGATCGCTGGTCGGTAAGGACTCGGTAAGCTGAATGGCATGTTTACACGCTGCATCTCTAAAGTCTAAAGTTGTTTCTGTGTTCCTCTCTCACACACAGTTTTATTTCATTTCCAAGTGTTTGGATTATGAATGGTTTTCAGGAATGGAACCCCGTTCTACCCTAGGGGCTGCTTGTACTGTGCTGTGTGCAGTGCACCCTGCAGACAATGGATTGGCCTAAGCAGAATAACTCATTCTCCTTTCCAAACAGTGTGAGGAGACGGCAGGGAGTTCCCCAGCCCACCTGGGCTGCATTCAAACAATATCTCACAGGTGACAGATCTGTCTGCTGGCCTGACCTGTCATAGTTTTCTGATGTGAAGGAGTTAAATAAATAGCTTTCCTCAGCCTGTCAAACTCCGGACTCTTGCAAATGCTTAGTTCCCTTTGTATGGCAGCTGTGGGAATATTGGGGAATTTTCTTCCCCACCTCTTTGACCAAGTTCTCATCAAACTGTCAAAGCATCTGGTCGTCAAGGTTTCTTTGATAATACTCCTGCGTAACTCATAACATTTTTCCCTGTCAAAGGCACAGTGTAAGTGTATGTTTATGAACACATGGAGCCAGCAGTTAATGTTCCTCACTAACTGCCCCTGAGGAAGATGCTGTTTTTGACAGGAATTGAGACAAAAACTCTTGCAGGGAACGAGTAACACTGAGAGAGACATGGTCATTATAATCTGGTTTGTTGCTGGTGTTAGATTGGAGGTCAAATTGAAGTGGCACTGTGGCTATGTGGCACAGCTGGTGGGGCTGCTGCCTCCCAGGGTCAGAGACCTGGGATCAATCCTGATCTCAGGTACGATCCATGTGTGGTTTGGATGTTCACCCCTCACTTGGCTGGGTTTCATCTGGAGGTTCCAGTTCCCCCTTTCATCCCAAAGATGTGCAGGATGGTAGGCTAACTGCCTGCTGTAAACTGGGCTTAGTATGTGGATGAGTAATTGATTCCAGGAATTTGTGTAGAATAAAATGAGATCAGTGTAAGTGGGGGGATGATTGTCATTACGGACATGGTGGACCGAAGGACCTGTTTACAATTTGTTTAACTTCATGAACAAGGCTTTTATTGCTTTCTGCTTCACACTGATGCACAAAAGGCTGCTGGAATTTTTGTAGGGTCGATGGATACCCCATGACTCAACTTTGGCACAGAAATCGAATGGTAGGACAGGCATGGCCGAAGAGGGAATGCGCTTTCTTGTTTCGACTGGGGTAGCCTGTGTTGTTCTCCAGAGTGTCTGGGTGAAAATATACCCAATGGAGTTTAATTTGTCGAAGTGTGAGGGGATGCACTTGAGTAAGAGGAATCAAATGGAGGGAAACTGCAGATGAGTGAAGAACAGAGGCATCTAAATGTCTAAGTTTAAATTTTAAATTTAAGAGATACAGCGTGGAAACAGGCCCTTTGGCACACCAAGTCCACGCCGACCAACGATCCCCATACACTAGCACTATCCCACACACTAGGGATGATTTACAATTTTTACCAAAGCCAATTAGTCTACAAACTTGGACGTCTTTGGAATATGGGAGGAAACTGGAGGATCCGGGGAAAACCCACGCGGTCATGGGGAGAATGTACAAACTCAGTACAGTCAGTATCCGTAATAAGGTCTCTGGTGTTGTAAGGCAACAACTCTACCACTGCGCCACCGTGCCGCCCTCTAATGCATGTTCTAATGCATGAATCGCAAGGTCCAACCAGCAGCAGAAAAGGCAGACTGCATTTCAGCCTTTACTTTGAAAGGGTTGGAGTTTAAGATTAGGGATATTTTGTTGCGGTTATACAGGGAGATGGCAAAGTCACACTTGGACTACTGCGCATAATTTTAGTCCTCAATCCTAAATAAGGATATAGTGGTATTGGAGGCAATCCAAGGGCGATTCACCAAGTTTGGTTAATTCCTGAGATGTGAGGGTTATCCTATCAAGAGAGGCTAGACTGTTTGGGTCTATATTCTTTGTAGTTAAAAGAAAACAATGAAGATTTACCTTATTCACACATTTAAGTTCTCAAGGGCGATGAATTGGGTAGATATTGAAATGTTTTCACTAGTATATGAGTCATCAACAAAGAGATATGGTTACAAAATAAGAGACTGGTCATTTAAAACTGATAAGTATAGACATTTCCTCTCTCAGAATTCGCTCTGGAATTCTGTGCCCCTGAGAGTGGTGGAGGTAAGGTGGAGATAGACATTTATTTGAAAGATTGAGGTTATAGGGGACCAGCACAGAGGAAGAGTTGAGGCCAGCATAGGTTAGTTATGATCACATTGAATGGTAGGGCAGGCTTAAGGGACCTGGTTTCTTAGGCCTGCTCCTGTTTTCTTGCATTTTTGTATTTCCTGTTGTTGGACGAGATCAGGTCGGGGAGAGTTCCCCCCCGCCACGGGTACCATGTAATCCCGTGCTACCTGCTCCATGGTCGGATAGACGGCGACTAAACCGTCTCCTCCACCTGGTTTGCCAGGTGAGGAGGGGGCTGTGGACCCCCAGCAGGACCAAAAACAAGACCTGTCAAAGGGCGGATGAGCTTCTAGCGAGCCAACAGCCATCCACACTTCAGTAGAAGTTGTGATCACTGTCGTACATAGCATTGTAAGGCACCATGTTTTCAACGATGATGATGATGATGTTGTTGGGGCAATGAAGGTTGGATGGAAATTTAGACAAACTTAAACTGATTTAAATGGAGAGAGGGAAGCTGCTCCCATTAGGAAATGGTTTGCAGACCAGCAGACACAAATTTACAACCTGAGGCAAGGGATATGAGGCAGGTGGAGCTGTGAAGGAAAGTTATTTCCGTGGTCTGTGCTATAGAATTTATTACTCTAATTTTATGATTCTTGAGGCCTACAACTGTTTGTACTGACCTACATTTGGAACTGGGTTTTTTAATCCGATGAAACCATGATATCATATTACAGGTGGACTTCAGCAGCTCCTACAAAAGCTAACACATGAAGCTGCATTCTAGTCAAGTCTGAAGAAGGGTCCCGACCCGAAAAGTCACACATCCATGTTCTCGCGGGATGCTGCCTGACCCACTGAGTTATTCCAGCACTTTGCGCCTTTTTTTGTAAACCAGCATCTGCAATTCCTTGTTTCTACAAGCTGTCTTTCTTCCTGTTCTGAGTTTGTTCTGGAAGGCAAGGGTACTTCAGGCAGGTGTGTTCCTTTGCCTTCTCAACATTGCACAATTCAGCCTGACTACGTCTTTCAAAGACGTGCCTTTCAAAACAATCAAGCACAAGAGTGATCTCCTTTCAAACATCTGAAGGATTCTTTTAAACATTTGCAGCAATTAAATGTGAATTACTATCCCCTCCAAGCAAAACCCAAGTCAGGTCATCATGTTAATCATACTTCCTGGCTGGAGACTGGAATTTGTCCAACCCCTGCCAGCCACGAGCTTGAGGTTTTCTATTTTCCTCCAGCAAAGGTACCATTCAGCCCATCGGGCCTGTGTGCTCCCATCAGTCCCATTCCCTTAGTTATTTCCCTGACCCAGTCTCTCTCATGCAAACCAACTACCCACTGATTCTCCCACCAGCCCCCTACACTAGGGGAAATTCACAGCAGCCAATTAACCTTTGGGAAGTGGGAGGGAGCCCGAGTACAGGGGAAATCCAGGCAGAAACAGGGAGAACATGCAAACTCCACACAGACAACATCCGAGGTAAGAACATTTGTGTCTTATGCTTTATCTACCAGCAGCCCTCAGTTTTTAGACAAATTTGACAATATCTTCAATGGATAGGCTGGGATTATTCGTTCTGGAACATAAGAGGCTGAGACTAAAACTAGAGGACAAAGGTTTAAGCTGCATAGGGATATATTTAAAGGAGATCTGAGGGGCACATTTTTCACACAGAAGGGGATGGATATTTGGAACGAGATGCCAAAGGAGGTGTTAGGGGCAGGTACACTTACAGCATTTAAAGACATTTGGACAGGTACATGGATAGGAAATGTTTAAAGGGATATGGACCAAATACAGGAAAGATGGGCATCTCGAAGGGCCTATCTCCATGCTATATGACTATTAACTCAGTGTTCCATTATCAAATTGTAAGGCAGGTTACCTCAATTGTTTGAATAAGCTAAAGTTGCAATTGTGCAGCAGGAGGTTGGACAATGAACACATTTGTCCAGTCAGAATTCAACAATAAGCAGCACAGATCAAGGCAAACTTTTCAGTTCCTTTAAACATGAAGATTTTCAGAGGCTGAATTGTCCAGGTATTAATGGGAGATGAACGTCAAAATACATGATTCCCACAACGGGAGAGAGAATAATCAGAACCAGGCGTGGTTAGAAAACAATTGGATGCACAAATATGTATGCAAGTTTGCACGCAACATATTTTTGTAATCTATGGGAGTTAGATACAAGCTTTTGATCAGATATGAACAGGCCTTTAGTACAATGTCCCAATCTGCATCATATCCCGCACTCCCTGAATAAGCATCGTGAATTGCTTTGGAGTGTAGGTAAAACCAATCTCATGAAAAACAGCTAGTTTTTGCCTGACTAGTTACCCAGCGATGATGGTGTTGGATGAAGGGATGGAGGGAACAAAAGAGCACAACAGATAAAACAGTTTTATCAATTCCTAATGTTAGAAAGTTAGAAGAGGTAGTTTATAAAGGCTTGTGAAAAATTAAGACAGAGATAATGAATATCGACAATCATGGAACCCAGCATGTATTGCCTAGAATTATCCCGCATTAAAGCAACCACTTTGCCCCATTGTCATTAAATAAAATTTCAGCCTGTCCCTACAACAAAATGACCTCCGTGGGAACTGTGATGCACTTCCTTGCTTTCTTAAAAAATACTTTTTCATAGATTATGATGGCTGGTTCTTTTCCACCCAAGATTACAGAAGTCTTCACAAAGCCATTCCTTCCCAGAGAAACACAGAAGGGTTGTCCTTCCAGTCTGCCTTGCATGCTACTTGTGGAGATCTTGCATAACCAGTTCTCTCGGAAGAAAGGGAAAATGTACACGATATTTGAGATCGTCACTTTCTTTCTTTTCTATTTATAATCCACAAGCGTGATGTTGAGTAGAGAGAGAAAAAAGTAGCGGTGTTCCCATGGCGATTGCAGTGGAGAGTGCAAGTAGAGCTGGCAATATGATTAACCTTTCTCGGTTTGTTTTTTGTTTAATTTTAATGGGTACTCACTCCTAGCAGTGTGTTCTCTCAGTTTGAACTGTAATCTTCCTTTCCCACTTTTATAGTGAGCCTAGGCTCCACACCCGTAACACAGCCGTTGGGGAAATGGACGTTTACCGAGTGAAGGCTCTTCTTGGCTGCAAATCCATAGCGTTGGCGGTACAGCACCATGCTCAGAGAGAAACAGAGCAGCACTATCAGAGCAACTCCTCCTGCCATAATGTAATACCAGAAATTGGGTATGGGTTGTGCTGACACGGACTCCACCGTGGGTTCACTCCCCGCAGGGCTCCCCCCTGGTGGAGAGACACAAAATAGCACTGGGACTAATCTCATTTGACTGACAAGAGCATGCTCAGCGGCCTGGTGCATCATGGGAGTATGCCGTCACCAATCATGGCGTCCTTGCCAAGGTGGAATGGGAAGGATGGAGATTTGGAATTAAGTTTCCATTCTTTGGTGGCCACCTGACTCTAAATGCAGCAGGTCGCGCTTGCGTGGGTCGCGAAGTGTTACCCAGCTCATCTGATCGATCAAAATGGCTGCCCTTCAGCTGGGCAGAGTTCCAGGGTGATGGCGGTAGTGGGCCTGGGAATCTCCCAGAATCCACCGTAACCACAGCAGGCAGTGAGGCCAAGCAATACCCCATGATGCACAATGGCTTCACTTCTGTTGTTTCTGTGCAATGTGATCGATGACATTATAAAAGCACATCCTCAAGCACGGCCGCAAACAATAAAGCAATCAGAAAACACTCTGAGATTAAATTTACCGTGGTAGGCCAATCAATCAGAGCCTAAAGTACAGAAACAACGCTATGCTGCACACAGTGAGTGTACAAACACTTGGTGTACTTTGCTGAATCTCCTCCCTCTGCTACTTTTCACAGGGAGTTAATCTTTTTTTTTAATAAATAGATTAACTGCTCATGTAGAGATGGAGCGAGGAGGAAAATTTCAGACAAATTCATCAAGTGCTCGGCCCACAGAGTAATTTGAGAGCATTCCTTTTTTGTCAGTTCCAGATTACTTTCCACTTTTGCAACTTTATGTCAAGCCTAAACAGGCCAAGGAAAAGCTTTTGGACATGGAGAAACAGCCCTTACATTTGCTCATGCATTTCCTTGTGGTTAAATATCTCCAACTGGCCATTGTCTGAGAGTTACAAGTATCTAGCAACTCAGTAAGAATATAACACACTCACCTGTTGGTGTCTCACTAGTGGGGATTCCAGGAAAGGCACTGGTGGGCTCTGTGAATAAAGTATAATAACAGTTAACCTTCTGGGTACCCTGCGATACTTTGCTACAGAACTATGAGGCCAAATGACCAAGAGATTAACACAGGTAGGAGACACGTTTATGTCCAGGAATGGCATAATGGGGCAACTGGTAGAGACCTGGATAGATTGCCAGAGACTCGTATTCAATCCTGACCCTGGGTGCTGCCTGTGTGGAGCTTGCAGGTTCACCTTGTGACAACGTGGGTTTTCTCCTCTCACCTCTATCACCCTCCAGCAGCTGTCTCCATGGTGACTCTTCCCTCTACCTACCTGGCTTCATTAGCCTATTTTTTTATTATTTAATTTTCCTCCATCTATCATCCGCCTGCATATTTCTCCCGACCCACATCCTCCCCCTCCCCATCTTGGCTCTGTTGGCCCATCATCCTTCACCAGTGCTTTGTTTACCAATCACCTCCGCCTCTTGTCCCATCACTCCCACTATCCTCTTTGCACCAGCTGTCCCCCCTCTCCACTCTTAGTTCTGATGCAGGTTTCTTTCCCCTCACAGATGCAGTTCGACCCGGTGGGTTCCTCCAGTATACAGCTTGTTGCTCAAGGTTTCAGCGCCTGCTGTCTCTCAGGGTTCATCTCGGGGCCCACCAGTCTCCTCCCAGAAACCAATTGATGAGAATTTGTGGAGAATAAAATGGGATTAGTATCGGATTAGTGTAAATGTGCATGGTTGATATGGACCCAATGGCTGAAACACCTGTTTCCACACTGTATCTATGGATTTGAGAGAGAGTTAGACAGATCTCTAGGGGCTAGTGGAGTCAAGGGATATGGGGAGAAGGCAGGCACGGGGTATTGATAGGGGACGATCAACCATGATCACAATGAATGGCGGTGCTGGCTCGAAGGGCTGAATGGCCTCCTCCTGCACCTATTTTCTATGTTTCTATGTTTCTATCTTTGACTTCTACAGTGCTGTCGTCATCATTATTACAAAAGTGGGAATAACCAAATACAATATATTGGCTGACTCTCGAAATGAGGTACTGTGGGAGTGCTGTACTCTTGTGTTTGAGACATTAAAGCAAAGCCCCATCTGCAGTCAGACAAGCATAAAAGATTTCTGCAGTACATCACAGTAATGTTAATCTCTCAACCAACAAAATAAAAGAACGGACTCTCTGGTCTCAACTTCACGGCTAACCGTGTGATCGTGACACATACAGGCAGGTTGCCATGTTTCAGATGTTAAGACGCTCATTAAAACTAAAGGTGTTTGCAATCTTTCTACATGAACTTCCAGCTCTGTCATTCACAAGACAATTCCCATGCCCTTTTAATAATATCTTCATTCCCATTTCGTGCCCTAACAGTGTAGCATTTCTCTGGCTTGTTCTACCAAAGCAGAACACTCTTATCCTGTGTGAGTACAGAGTATTGTGACTGCAGATTGTATCCAGCCAAGTTACCCCACGCAACCCATCATATCATAACAATGATATTACTCATATTGTTGGAGTTCAGAGCCCTAAGGAAAAGAAGCTAAGAAGGGATGTACAGATGAGCCCAGGTCAGGGGGTGTAACAAAGAATAAAATTAGTTCATTCATCAATAATAAACGATTGGCAATGTTCTGTTTTTTTCATATTCAATTCCGAAGGTGGCCATTCAGCCCATTGAGTTTATGTGTTCCCATCCATCCATCCATTCCGCCTATCCTTTTATGCTCCTGTAACTTTTTCTCTCCCGCATATGCATCAACTGCAACCTCCTAAACTATGGGTTGTTTACAGTGGTGAATTAATCTACAAACCAGCCCATCTATGAGATGCGGGAGGCAACCAGGACATCTATGGTGAAAGGTAGAATTTGCAGACTCCACACAATCAGCACCAGAGGTCTGGATCTAAACTGGGATGTGCAACAATAAACCTATCTACTGAATCACACTGCTGTCCTTGATACATTAGCTTACAGAACCTACTAACCCCGTCATGTTTTTCCCTTTCTCACTCGTTCCCTTTCAGCCCATAGGTAGCAGGAGCTAATTTGCAGTTGAGGGAGAGACTCAGGTACTTACGAATGCATTGGTCAAGCGAGACATGAGATGCGATGGCAATGTCATCAATGCCCATCTCTTTACTCGCATTTTTTCCTACAATGCCTTCAATGATGACCTAGGAGGAGAAGGGACATACAATAATGGAATTTAATGAAACAGAGAACTCCTGGTAATGCACTGTGACTGCAATGTAAGTGGCAGGTTACCTGATAGTCACTGTTATATCCTGGTAGGATGATCCTTCCCTCTTTCCACTTGTCACCCTGATCTCCTCTCAATGACCAGAGCATCACATCATCTGTTTTCTTCCTCAGCAGTACCCTTAGAGTACCTACATTGTCACCGTGCATCTGATACCCAAACACCATGCAACGGTGTCTGTTCAGGGGCGGCACTATGGGACTAAGGAGCCTGGCTCGCTGCCCTTCCAGCATCTTATAAGTTTCTAAGCGCAGGTAATTCCATTTATCTGAAAAAAAGGGGATATGTATATGAAAGATTCCATGTGACAACAAATTTCTTGCAACCAGTTCACAAGATATTTGGACAAATTAGGTTGTTTTTAAGTGGTGTTAAAGAAAGAAAGAGGGGTATGGAGGTGCAATGGTTGAGAGAAAGGATACCAATGCTTCAGTCTATGGTCAATGATGAGGGATAAAGACGAGGGATATGCAAGGGTCAGGAAATGAAGTAGTGTAAAGATCCCAGATGATTGTCAAAGGTTGCTGAGTGATTAAGGGAGAAGAGCATAAAAGTATTCAGGTACAGCTTATGGCCTAAAATCAGGCTTGGGAAGGAGAAAGTCTAGTTAGACTTTGTGACCGGTCTCTTTCAGGACATTCTGGCATTGGATGATGGAAGGTTGGACAAGAGCAGGGTTGTCTGAGCTCTGCTGCATCTTCAATGCATTCATGGCAGAGACAAGAAGTGTAAGGTGAGAGAGTAAGGCACAAACCAGGCTGCTGCCCAACATCAACAGCAAATGTAAACCCTGACAACCATTAGAAATCAGTGAAGAGCGGGAGATGGCTGCGCTCTAAGTAAAGATACCCTCACTCGCCTTTATCTCGACTTACCTGCATGGTGGTGAGAGTTGAGCCCCAGGTCTTCAGTCGTTGGACTCCCAGAGTGGACAGTCCATTTTGTCAGGGCTGAAGAGTCAGGTGACCAGCCACAGAGCTCATTGCCTTGTGAGTCCCCAAAACTGCAGTTGAAGCCGTCGATGCTGGGATTGATTTCTGCAAAATAATAAGCCACTCCCTCATCAGGTGATGTATTAATTCCCTCCTGCTACCTCTACAGCTGATCTACAACCTTTGCCCTGAACAGAGGCATGGAATGAGGAAAGCAATATTGTTGGCGGTAAGGTACTAATACCTCACCGCTCCTTCTCGACCATGTTAAACTCGTCTTCTTACCCACTGAGAGGAACATGGTTGATTAAGCAACCACAGATCTACAGGGAGGGGAGTGGAATGGGTGCAAGGAAGCTGGATATGTTTGTGAGGGAGATGGGAACAGGGTGAGATAAATAACATGTGGCAACATCTGTGGAACATCAACACCATTTCTGTGCCATAATTTCTACAATTCAATGAGCCAGACTCTTTTCCTACTCTCGCTACACACTCATATGCTAAGGATATATTCCCAATCTTCCAATGTATCTCTGTCTGAAGAAGGGCTTCGACCCGAAATGTTGCCTATTTCCATCGGTCCATAGATGCTGCCTCACCCGCTGAGTTTCTTCAGCATTTTTGTCTACCTTCCGGTGTATCTCGTTGTGGCCCCTGCACTTTATTTATCTTCACTTTCACTGCAGCTAAATTGTGACATTCCGCAGGTGAACACAAAATGCTGAAGTAACTCAGTGGGACAGGCAGCATCTCAGGAGTGAAGGAACGGATGGCGTTTCGGGTCGAGACCCTTCTTCCATCAGTCTGAAGAAGGGTCTCGAACCGAATCGTCACCCATTCCTTCTATCCAGAGATGCTGCCTGTCCCATTGAGTTAATCCAGCATTTTGTGTCTACCTTCGATTTAAACCAACTTCTGTAGTTCTTTCCTACACGTGAAATTCTGCAGTCTGTTTATTTATCTTTTATGCAACTACCTGACGTGCTAATGTGTGGTTTGATTGGACATATATGGAATGATCTGCCACAATGATCAGCTCGCAAAACAAAGCTTTTCACTGTATCTCTGCTCCCTCTTCCTTACTCCAATGATGCACAGCAGACCAACATTGTAAAAGGCAACTCTCCCAGTTTCTGTCCGTGATCCCAAAACACAAAGTGCTAGAGGAACTCAGTGGATCAGGCAGCATATTTGGAGGTATAGGCAGACAACATTTCATGTCAAGACCCTTCTTCCCCTCCCGACCCTTGTCTCCTGTCCAATTCCACCAAAGATGCTGCCTCCAAAAGATGAGTTCCTCCAATAGGTTTTGCTCAAGATTCCAGCATCTGCAGTTCCATGTGTCCCTATTTTCCATATGGCTTCATTTTCAGTGGGAATGCTGGATCCACCTCAAGGAAATGTTTCAAAGCAGCCCCCCAATTAAATAAACCAACACCTCTCCAACGAGCAGGAACAGAAAATGCAAAGCAGATCACAAAGTTGATAAACTTTTAAGGACACAAACTGCTGGAGTTACTCAGCAGGTTAGGTAGCATCTTTGGAGAACATGTTATCCAGAGATGTTGCCTGACCTGCTGAGTTACTCCAGCACTGTCTGCTTTTGGGTATGAACTAGCACCTGCAGTTCCTTGTTTCTAGCTCAAACATCCTGCTAATAATCATTTGTTTTACTGGTCATTGAGAAATAAACTATCATCCACAACGAATTCTGAGTCTCACATTACTGCTCTTGGAAAATACCATTGTGAGAGTCTCCCCAGGAAGACTATTTAATGTGACACCTTGAAAGGGGAACATGATCATTAAGAGCTCTTAATGGTAAAGCTCTCTCTTCAGCAAAGGTCTTAGTCTCTCAGGAAGTGCATCTATGCAGCCGATCTCTCTTTCTCTTAATAGGTATTGCGTATATAATACTTCCCTAGACTGCAAATCCTTTCACAGTTACCTTTTAAGATTTGACCTTAAATATGCAGAAAGTGATCAAGCAATTATTATGGGAAACCTTGCAAACACAAAGCAAACAGGGTCCATGCTTATGTGCTGTGTGTAAGTCAATACAAGAAGTCTGAGTGGTGAAGGAAAGGAGAGCGAGAGAGTGACTAAGACCAGCAAGGGGGGGGGGGGGGGGGGGGGGGGGGGGGGGGGTGCAAGAAGGTGGGCACAAAGTTGTGACATAGAGGTTGAGAGGTAATACTCACGGAACGTGAGAGAGAGAAACCATGTCAAAGTTCAATGCCTCCTGCTGTCACCATGGAAACAGGGACAAGGGAAGCAAAATGTAGAGAGAAGTAGTGCAGAGCCTGAGAGATCTTGAGCTGGGGAGGGCTTTATCTAGTCAACAATGAGAGACGGAGTTAGTAAAGCAGGAAAATAGAACCTCACAGGGGAGAAAGGGAAGAGGCAACAAGGCCTTCCTTTCCCTTCCTTTGAGTGGCTGACGGAGATGTGCCTGGACAGGGGGTTGGTCGCACCAAGCCTAGCCCTGAATGGGGATGGGCCACTCATGGGAACACCCGCTGGACAACAGACCCACCCTGTCATGTGTTTCCCTTGCCTCCCTTGCACGTGTTGTTCGCCGTCACTGACAGACCCGATTTATGTTAGTTGCAGTCCGCTCAGGATTCACACAGGCACCTGACTGACAATGAGCTTGTTGGTGAGGAGGAACAGGGCCCTGAGCTGGGGAGGAGTCGGGGAAATGTCAGGAACATTGATGTTACGGTGTACTTAACGACAACAAGGAGGGGAAGACAAGGAGGATTAGCAGGAGGGGTTCTCCAGTGGGAACAGTGGTGTTCTGAAGTTGACTGGATATCGCTTTTCTGACCTTGCTTGTGGTCAGGTGAACAGTGGTCTTACCCACATCCCCCTCGCCCAGCCTGGCCATTCACATCCCCCTCAATCTACGCTCCCTGCTGAGATTCCAAACGTTTGTGGTTACGACTTAAGTGGACAACCCAGTTCCATGACCGTGTGGTTTTTCCAATTCTTGTCCTGCTAAGGTCAGAAGTGGCAGGTATGGCTCCTGTTCAGAATATTTTCATTTTAAGCTCAGACCTGTCCACAGCTCGCTCACTTATGGGGAATAGATTCAGCCCATTGAGCCGTAGTTTCTCTGACTTACAGAATTATTGGCTCGTTTCTGTAAACTTTGTTTTATCCTGATGGATATTTAGATTGATTGCACTCTTGGACCACTGAATTTGCTAGATTACCAGCCCAGTATCTGTCTGATTCTGTTAACTTCCTTGATCTACTTTCGATGATTTGTTTGGAATACTGGCCAGAGTTTCTTATTTTGTTATCCCCCTGGGCTATTGCCCAATGTGATTGTGAGTTACTGGCCCAGCACTACTGTGAAGAATTGGCCTTGGTTCTCTGGTTTATCAACAAACATTTCTCCGGATTACCAGCCTTGATTATTGACCCAGTCTTTCTCTCGTACACAGGCCAATATTTTACTAGACTTAAGGTCCAGTGTTCCTCAGGATGCTTGGCTCATTGCTTCGTGAGGATTTGTCTGATCCACTTGACTGTAGCTGGCATTATATCAATTAATTGGAAGGAGACTGCATTGCATTCTTTATTTCCTGCCACATCGTTGAAGCTAATGCAGACAAAAGCATCAATGCATTTTGTTGTTGTGAGACTGAGATACAATAAGTCGTACTATACAAGAGATACAATACTGAGTTACAATATCACTCACCGAGAACATGGGAGCCGACCATACATGCAGGGTCAGCCTCGTCCACACAAGGAGCTTCCGTGGCATTCTCCACAGCCCACTGTGTGGATACAACAGTGGCAGCAGACGTGGTGGTTGCTGGAAAGACAGAATGCTCGGTGATCTAATTGTCAACTTAACATTGCTTTTTTTTTAACCGTACACAAAACCTTTGCACATTTTCCCTGTGAAAACCGCTTGAGTTTCCTCCGGGTTCTCTGGCTTCCTCCTATATCACAATGACTCATGGTCGGTAGGTTAAAAGACAGCTGCAAATTGCACTCATGTTACATTGTTACGTTGGACATAGAGAAGTACAGCACAGCAAAGGCCCTTCGCCCCATCTTGTTTAATCTAATTATTCTCATCTGCCTGCACATGGCCTGTATCCCTCTGTTCCCTGCTTGTTCACGTGTCTGTCCAAATACATCTTAAATGGATGAATTGGAGGAACACAGTGATCTCTGTGAACAAAGGAGGTTGCATCATTGCAAGAATATGTGCTTCAATCAATCATTGTTTGCCAACTCGCAGCGTAAGGATTTCTCATTTTGATTAACCTTTCTGCAAATGCATTTTATATAAACCCAGCTTGGAGTTTATACTTAATTATGTTATAATAACCCCCCGACAAATTGACAAATGATCACCACTTTGCAATAAAGTAAAACTCTTGCAAATCTGCCCAATATGAAGTTGTTATGAAAAGACCTTCTGCAAATGCATGTGCTATTTGGAGATAGTTATTACACACACTCACAGAAAACAAAATCTGTGACTAATTTAAAACACAATGAACTCTGTTAAACATTTGAATTTATATTTAAAATTAATGTGCCTGGTCTGTGTCTGAACCTCAAGACGTGAAGGGTGGAAGGAATTTAAAGACCAGTTTGTTTTCTGGATAATGTTTCATGTTTCATATTAGAACAACTCTATTATAAATGTGAATTAATCTCTTTATTTCATTGTCCAACTTGGCATACATTCAAATATTGTCTGCACCAAATAATTTCATGATCACAATAGCTTTTTTTAAATGCCTCAGAAGCTTTGCATTAAATCACTGCTAAAAGCTAACTCCTGCCAATTTCCCAGAGTATCTGGTCTGAATTTTATAACAGAGGTTACATGTCCTAATAAAGCAATGAGAACGAAATTACAGAAGACTGTACAGCTCGTCTAAAGGAAGAGAAAATGTAAACTGACACTTCAGTGCCAAACTGAGAACGTACGTTTCAGAGCTGAGGTCTTCTGGATTAACCATTTTCATTTTCTTATTTACAGATATTTTTGACAAAGGAGGAGGCAATTCTGTTTATGAAATCCACGCAACCCCATAAAAACAATTCCTGAGCATTTCCGTTAACCTTCTCTCACTCACATACCCTTGATCTCTTCTCCCATTCTGCCATCCACCTAAAGTAGTGATGATTTTATAGTGACCAATCCATCGATCTCAGCAACAACACTTTGTGCGCAAGACTCAAACATTTGTGTACAAAAGACTGGAGGACTTCCCTCCCATGGAGCTGTAGGTGGATTAAGGTTTTCATAGGGACAGTCCATGTTAGGTTCAGGGATGACCTTCAGGGATGTGTTCCAAGTACAGGTCAGATTTTCCGTTGGGGAGACGGTGATGTTGGGTGATTGCCATCACTGTCAGGTTTAGCCACCAAGACATCGAGGCTTGCCTGGGAGAGGTGATATGGTAGCCTGGGAAATTAGGAAATTAGGGGTCTGCTGATGTATCCATGGCAAGGGATGGAGCATGGGGAGCAATGGGTGAATGAACATCTTAAAGCAGAGAATCCATGCACTGGGAACATCATTCACTGTCAGCTAAGGCAGATCACTTTGACTTTCTCCAACACTTTGGTGTTGTTCAGGTTTTGTTTCAGTTAAACAATATTGGTTGCATTGGTTAGGAACGAAAGCAAATGGTGAACTCCCTACTCTTCTGTGGACAATACCATGGGATCCACCTGATCAGACAGATTCCCTCATCTGGAAGATCATGATAATAATACAGAACACCCTCAGCACTGTTCAACTAGATAATGTCTTCCAAGTCCTATTGCAAAAATATGAAACTTGCATCTAATGTTAAAATGAGGATGACTGCTACTAGTTCAATTAGATGTAGGTGGGAAACTCATCAAATCATGATGAATGTGAATTTAACAAAGCTATATTAAGATTTATTCCCAGCACGTTTAAAAATGAATATCCTATCCACCAAAGAATCAGGCCATATTTTAAAATACATATCCTCACGTTAAACTTCCTCCTTGGCCTCAGCCCCTTCCTATCTCTATAATCCCGGAGTGTTAAATCCTTAACATTTCTCTAGTCTGACCTCCTCAACATCTGTCTTTTGTGTCATTATTGGTGGCCATTGCTTAAATCATCTCTATCCCAATTTCTGGAATATAGTTCCTAAATCTTCCCACCCATCTAAGATCCTTCGTGAAGCCTCTCTTTGACCAAGCATCTGACAGGTGGAATTGATGGGCTGATGGCCTCCGTTGTTGTCCGGAAATATGAAAAATATTCATTCTGACAGGATCAGAGGGGTTGGAATCGAGGGGAGAGAAAACAAGGAAAATGCAATTCCATTTGGTCCCAGGAGACACGAGAGACTGCAGATCCTGAAAACCTGAGTGAAAAACAAACTGCTGGAGGATCTCAGGAGATCAGGCAGCATCTGAGGAGGTAAATGAACAGATGATGTTTTGGGTCGAGACAAATGAAATCTTCAGAACTTGACAAAAGCTTCTTTCTAAAGAAAGGTCTCCACCTGAGACATCGTCTTTCTATTTCGCTCCATAGATGCTGCCTGGCCACTGAGTCCCTCCAGCACCTTGTGTTTTAGGTCACAGGGCAGGGCATCTGCCCAGCTTCACCTCTCAACATGGATCCTCAGCTGTGTTGAGCCCAGTTCAAAGAGGTGACCTTGGCTTCCTTTTTACCCGCGACTAATGGAAACATAATTACTGAGCGGGAGGGAATAGGAAGCAAGGAGTACGGGGGCAGGGGGTGGGGGGAGGTGGGTAGCAGGGGATAAAAGAGAAGAGGAGGCGACAGAATGTAAACTGATGAAAGAGAATAAAAATAACTAAGAAAGGGGGAAGAGGATGGGGGTGTGGGTGGAGGATTACTCCAAGATCTGACGAGCTACTACTGAAGTCTGACAATGGGGCACAGTGCTATTGTCTCACATAATAACAAGCAGATGGCTGGGAGTTATCGCCAAAGGCTAATTGAATGAAACCACAAGGCAGTGGCCCGTTGCGGGTGGTGTTGCTTTCATAACAGCGTGCAGGGATAAATAGACTGCCCGCACTGGTGCCCCAGCTGCAACCTGTCATGGTTGAACAGCCTGCATGCTGGCTGTGCAGTGGAAGAAGCAGCCTGAAGGGACAGAGGGAACCATAACTGGTGAATCAGGGGTGACAATCTTGTAGCTGGAAAGCTTGTTCGTGGAGTGCCTATCCAACTCCGTGCCTGATTAGGAACAGACTCTTTCTCTTGATGACTTCCTGTACTGGAAACCAAGAGCCAAGTGCTTGAGATTTTGTTCCACACCCAAACATCTGGAGAGCAGCCCCAGGCATAAACTGGGTTTTTTTTAAAGTATAAATTGCCAATTCATAATGCAGCTAGCTGAACTTCAGAGTGAAATACAAAGGGAAGAAACTTGCCTTATTATGCTTTTCCAAATATGATAAAGGGCTGCACATATTTCTCTCTCCAAATATCCATGACACCAAATTTTGGAAAGCAACTTAAAATCCACACCCACCACAGCTTTACATGTTTAACACAGGCAGCCAAGAACAATTGTTGAATCCTCCTCCACCATTCAAATTATTAGATTCGTTCCACACACCCAATTTCTTTGAAAAGTTTTGTATTAATCAAAATGCCCAATCCCCGCAACTTAGTTTTTAAAGATCGTTTTGGAAGTATTTTTTACTACTTGGAGTAAGAATGTCCAAATTATTGTGTCAATTTGGAGGTAGCCATCAGTCAACTGTCCACAACCAATTCTCTCTCTCTCTCTCTCTCTCTCTCTCTCTCTCTCTATTGCTGGCAAGAGAAATGGTGTGTAGGTAAAATTAGAGTGAGTGAGATTGTTTAGGTTCATCCAATATACATTGAGTTAGATATATGGCGAGTAATACTGTGTATATGTAGGACTTTGTTGTTGACTGTGAGCTTGTGTGCATTTTAAGAGCACATGTGAGTTTGGTCGTGAGTAGGAGATTACAGTGAATGAAGATGTGTCATTGGGTTTACAACTCTGAGTGCAATGATTTAAGTGTGTGTGTGGCAATGAGTGACTTTGTGTCTGGATACTACTCGTGGGTTTGCTTTCAGGTGCACATACTATATTGAAGGATTACAATGTTGTGTGCAAAGAAGAGTGAGATCCTATGTGAACACATTGCATTGCTCTTGATGCTAACTGAGTTGTGTGAGCAATTACCGAGACTGCAGAGCTAGAGAACTTGTCAGTGAGATTGTGTAAAAATGTGACTGTTATCGATCAAGATTCTTGTCTCCACACAGATGAAATATGTCAAGATTGTAAACTGTTATTTGTGGCTTAACCTGGGGCCACTTGTTACTGCTACTTTGTTAAGCAGTTTGAACTACTAAATGCTGAATCCTGTGCGGAAAACACACACAGACGCTCCCACATGCAAACATACATACACACACATACCACGCAAGCATGCGTATATATACACACATATGTCTACGCACATCTGCACAAGCACACACACAAACACACACACATTCGAACAAGTATAAATAAGGTTGTTTAAAGTAAAATCTAAAGTCTCAGTCTAAAGTAACGTCTAAAGTATAAAAATATGCACCTATACATAAGCCAACAAATGCATAAATGCAATATATGCAAACATGCATGCACAAACATATGTACATGTAGAAGCACGTACGCGTGCACACACACACATTCAAGCAGCAGGGTTCACCACACATCTGGGGACATCTCCCCAAGGCACCTACCCAGTAAATCACAGCCCTGCAACTCGAAACGCATCCCAATTCCAGCAGGAGACCACCTCTCCGGATACACTCGGACAAACCGTGCAGGCACAGGATCAAATCGTCGAATCTCGGGAGTATCATAATTTATGTTCCCTTCAAACATCTGAGGAGGAGGAAGAGATGCGGATTAAGGGAGAGTAACCAAAGCCCCACCATGAGTCTCTACTGAACTAGCTAATCTACTGTTGAAAGACATAGGTTAATAGAGGGACCCCTGAGCTGAAAAAAAAGAACACATTTGTTTTGTACCATTCATTTGCTCAGGACATCCCAAGCATTTTACAAACAATGAAGAAATGTTTTTTTAAGTAATCATGACTGCAATGAAGGAAGTGGATAACTAATTAAACTAATTTGTAAAGGAATATGTGACCAGATAATTCATTGGTTGGGAGAGGGAGAGGGCTAATATTAGCCAGGGCACTTGGCTAATCACTTATTCAGAAGTGGTGGCCGGTAATATCAGGTTTGTGCCAGGGAGGAGCTGTTGTGGTTCAGTTTAACATCTGAGGCACTCCCTTGGTCTGGCCTTGGAGTGTTGGCTTTGATCAAGTCTCCAAGGCAGCAAGGATCACCCCCAATGTTCAGGCTGGTGACTAAACACTGGAGAGACAACATCACTGAAAGCAATAGCTCTGGTCACGATCAGGTTGCTTTGGGTGGAGCTGCACCTTCATCGCAGCACAGATTGCACGATGCAAAGGGTTTTATAGCTTGGAAGACACTTAGTGGCATCTCCAGGACATTGAGCTTGTCGCTTCTTCCTGCCTTTCACTGTTGCCAGTGGAGAGTTTGCAAACATTATCATCTCCTCTGGATGTTAGACTTGCAACAAGTTGAAAGTTAAATCAATAAGCGGTAGGTTGAATGAAAACAAATGTTATAATTGATTAATCAGTAAAAATATGGTAACCAGTAGGTTTATTTCTCTCTGGTACATAATGCCTTTATTTTTAATTGAGAAGGGCATTTTTCTGCTTGCTACTTGAATTCCTCCTCTCTTGGTGATGTTGCCCCACAGCCACCATGTCCAAGCCTTTTATGACTTACTGGTCTTGAAAGCACTTTGGTAGAATGATCCAATTAATCCCGCTGGTAGACAAAAATGCTGGAAAACTCAGCGGGTGAGGCAGCATCTATGGAGTGAAGGCAATAGGCCTATTTCCTTCGCTCCATAGATGCTGCCTCACCTGCTGAGTTTTTTGTTTACCTTCGATTTTCCAGCATCTGCAGTTTCTTCTTAAACAATTAATCTCGCTAACATGCCCTCTCCTCTGCAAATATTCCCCAAACACTATAACTAATTCCATTATAGGAGTTAGTGTTGGGGCTTCTTTATCATTCTTTGGAGACCAAAGTCTGGTGCAGAGATACCAGGATGATTCCTAAATTAGAGAGTATAAGATATAAGGTTGGACTAACTTGAATTGTTTTCTCCAGGGTTGGATGCAGAGAGGAGACCATATAGAAGTATATAAAATAATGAGAGGCATGGATAAGGTGGACAGTCAGAATTTTTTTCCCCAAGATAGAAATGTCACATTCTATAGGTGTGAGGTCAGAGAAGGAAAGTTTAAAAGAAGATGTATGGGCAAGTGTTTTTACACAGAGAATGGTGGGTGTTTGGAACACGCTATCAGAGGTGGTGGTGGAAGCAGATACAGTGGTGCCATTTAAGACTTTAATTTGGACACATGGTTATGCAGGGAATGGATGGATATGCATCAATCCACAGGCATTGATGTCACAGAGTCATAGCATCATAGAGTCTTACAGCATGAAACTAGGCCCTTTGGCCAAACATACCCACACTAGCCAACATGTCCCATCTACCCTAGTCCCCCACCCTGCCTGCGTTTGGCTCATAAACCTCTAAACCTGTCCTATCCATGTACCCGTCTAAATGTTTCCTAAATGTTGTGATAGTACTTGCCTCAACTACCTCCTCCAGCAGCTCGTTCTATACACCCACCACCCTTTGTGTGAAAAAGTTACTGCTCAGGTTCCTATTAAATCTTTCCCCCCGCACCTTAAACCTACATCCATTGGTTCTTGATTGCCCTACTCTGGGTAAGAGACTCAGTGCGTCTACCCAATCTATTCCTCTCATGATATTGTACACCACTATAAGATCAGCCCTCATCCTCCTGCGCTCCAAGAAATAATAGTCCCAGTCTGCGCATCTGCTCCCAATAACTCAGGGCCTCGAGTACTGGCAACATTCTCATAAATCTTCTCTGCGCCCTTTCCAGGAGACCAGTTTATTTTGGCAGCATGTTCAGCACAGGCATCATGTACAGTAGGGCCACTTCTAGTGCTCTACTGTTCTATGTTCTTCTTTAGAAGATGTCTCATTTAATCTCTATCCATCCAATGTAAGGAGAACATCTCCAGTTTCTCCAGCTCCTGAACAGAACTGAGATCCCTTAGCCCAGGTTCAGCTTGGGAATGACCCTTTGTTCCTTCCCCCTCCCCCTTCCCCCTTCTCCTTCCACTTCCCCACCCTCCTCCCCTTCTCCCTTCTCCCTTCTCCCTTCCCCACCCCCACCTCCACCCTCTCCCCCTCCCCCTCCCCTCTCCCTCCAAGATCCCCACATTGCAAGGCAGACCAGCACATTGTGAAAACACACTGCCTCGATTCCCAAAACAGCTGTTTCTGCCCCAGATCGATTGCCTGTAGATTTTAAAACCCAGCATATTATTTTAATTATTATAAAGAGGTAAAATCACTCAGGTTAAAATTCCAAGTTGCCTCTTCACTTAATGCTCAAATTACTTGAAATTAATTTAATTATGAAGTGCTTTGATAGAGTAATTAAGGAGAATCTGCTTCCACTTGTAACTGGGTTGGTAACCAGATGACACAGATTTAAGATAATTGGCAGACGAAGCCAAGGAGATTTTTTTAAATCTGGAAAACATCGATTGAAAGAATGGTGAAAGTGAGTACAGCATCCTGTGACATCCTAATCAAGTATAGGACCCAGAGAGCATCTCTTTACTGGCAATCAGTTAATTCAGCAAAGGTGAGAGATGGGTCCATAAGCTGTCCCTGCATTACCCCACCGAGAGAAGCTAGTGAGTTTCAGGTAGGTGAGGATTCACCATAGTTTATTTTCCAACAAATGCTGTCTATTTAAATAGAATTGCTATGCAATCTGTTTGGTGAGCAAGCCTGAGTCATTTCAATAGACAATAGATGCAGGAGTCGGCCATTTGGCCCTTCGAGCCAGCACCGCCATTCAATATGATCATGGCTGATCATCCACAATCAGTACCCCGTTCCTACCATCTCGCCATATCCCCTGACTCCGCTATCTTTAAGAGCTCTATCTAACTCACACTAGTGACTTGATTCTATGAAGTACAGCAAATAGAACAAATGCTGAATCCACAGCAAATTTTCCAGATAAATGCGGGATAGTGTTTTCAGTAAGATGCAGTGAGCGCAGGATAGCTTCATACTTCACATTAAGTGTGTCAGTAGTCACTTACAGCAGGCTTCCAGCCATGCATCCAATCATTCCCTCTACAAATTGTCATGTCAATGGGTGTAGTTAATGGGTGGGCAGGCACGCAAATACGTGCAAACACAGATGCACGTGCACACACACACATGCATGTATTCAGATAAACAAACACACATGAACTGATGCATACACACATACATGCATAACACACATAGCCACAAAGGCATAAACACACACACACACACACACACACACACACACACACACACACACACACACACACACACACACACACACACATGCACAAACATGCAAACACACACACACCAGACCCACACGCATGACACGCATGCACACCCACACCCACACAGACACAAAAAGGCGTACACACATTTTCACATGCATGCACCCAGACACGAACACACATCCACACACTTGCACAAAACAGGAAGGGGAAGTGGATAGAGGAGTGTACCTTGTGCCTCTGTCCTCCGGATTCCTTGACGAAGGTCCAGTTGACTCCGTTCATGCTGTAGGTTAATTTAAACTTCCGCACAAAAGCCTTATTGTCGCCGCCCATCCCACCACCCATGGACGATGCTCCACGTGCCCCCTGGATGATGATGGCACTGACGGCCTTGGGGGTGAGCAGGGCCAACTGAATCCACTCTGTGCCAGACACGGGGTGAGGTTGCCGTGGGTACCATCCGGAGCGGCTGGCAACGAGCCGGGCACTGCCTGATGACCAGTGATAGTCCCGTGTGGAGGAGGAGGTGATCAATGAGTCAGGGATGAACCCAGACATCATTCCCAGCATGTCGGAGCAAGGTGCATCTAGAAGAAGAGAGAAAATCTGTTAGAAACTGTAGCACAGGGTCTGCACAGTCTGCATTGGCACAACTAGATCAAGGGGAAAGGCCTCTTCATCCCACTTACAAATCTAAATCATGGCTGATTATATCTTCCTTATCTTCATCATCAACTCCCTACCTACATTTTCCTGCTTTACTCCAATTGCAGACGCTGCAGACCTCCAGCATGTCTCCAATGATTCTTACATTTTTTTTACAGATACAACAGAGAAAGTATCCTATCAAAGTGCATCACAGGTTGGTTCAGCAACTGCTCTGCCCAAAACCACAAGCGATTAGAGTTTTTATGGATGCAGCCTAGTTCATCACACACACACCCTCCCACCCACACACCCTCCCCCATCGACTCCATCTACACCCCACTGCCTTGGGGGAGCAGCCGACATAATCAAGACCCACTCATACTCCAGTCTACCCCTATTCTCCCGTTAGGCAGAAGATACAAAAGCTTGAAATCACGTATCACCAGATTCAGGAATAGAAACATAGAAAATAGGTGAAGGAGTAGGGCATTCTGCCTTCGAGCCAGCACTGCCATTCAATATGATACATTGTGATCAAGGCTGATCATCCACAATCAGTAACCCATTGGAAGATTTGAGGTCTTTCAGTCAGAAAAGAATCGCAATTGAGAAGGATTATGCTCAGGCTATGCAGAAGCTGATCACCCAGTACCTCAAGAGGGATTTGATTGGAATTTTAAATATTAAATATTAATATAAAATTTTAAACAAAGGAATGTTTAAGCTTCAGTCTTGGATTTGGTTGACTCTCCATTTTCTGACTTTTTCCTCTTGCTTTCGACTGCATCCTCTTATGCACTTAAAATACCTGTCAAGCCCCTATTGTGTTCTGACACGATATCATACTTATATGCCTACTCCCAATATCCCTTGATTCTGCTGGTCCCTAGAGCTCCATCTAACTCTCTTTGAAATTCATCCAGTGAATTGGCCTCTACTGCCTTCTATGGCAGAAAATTCCACACATTCACAACTCTCTGGGTGAAAAAGTTTTTTCTCATCACTGTTTTAAATGGCCTCCCCTTTATTCTTAGACTGTGGCCCCTGGTTCTGGACTCACCCAACATTGGGAACATTTTTTCCTGCATCTAGCTTGTCCAGTCCTTTTATAATTTTATATGTTTCAATAAGGTCCCCTCTCATCTTTCGAAATTCCAGTGAATTCAAGCTCAGTCTTTCATCATATGACCGTCCTGCCATCCCGGGGATTAACCTCGTGAACCTACGCTGCACTGCCTCCATACCAAGGATGTCCTTCCTCAAATTAGGAGACCAAAACTGCACACAATACCCCAGATGTGGTCTCACCAGGGCCCTGCACAACTGCAGAAGGACCTCTTTACTCTGATACACAAATCCTCTCGTTATGAAGGCCAACATGCCATTAGCTTTCTTCGCTGCCTGCCGTACCTGCATGTTTACTTTCTGTGACTGGTGAACAAGGACACCCAGATCTCGTTGTACTTCCCTTTTTCCTAATCTGACACCATTGAGATAATAATCTGCCTCCTTGTTCTTGCCGCCAAAGTGGATAACTTCACATTTATCTACATTATACTGCATCTGCCACGCATCTGCCCACTCACTCAACCTGTCCAAGTCAACCTGCAACCTCCCAGCATCCTCTTCACAGTTCACACTGCACCCAGCTTTGTGCCATCTGTAAATTTGCTAGTGTTACTTTTAATCCCATAATCTAAATCATTAATATATATTGCGAATAGTTGCAGCCCCAGCACCGAGCCTTGCGGCATTCCATTCGTCACTGCCTGCCCTTCTGACAGGAACCCATTTATTCCTACTCTTTGTTTCCTGTCTGCCAATCCATGTCAATACCCTACCCCCAATATCATTTGGTCTAATTTTGCCCACTATTCTGTGGTGGGACATTATCAAAGGCTTTCTGAAAGTCCAGATACACTATATCCACTGGCTCTCCTTCATCCATTTTACTTGTCACATTCTCAAAAAATTCCAGAAGATTAGTCAAGCAGGACTTCCCCTTCATTAATCCATGCTGATTTGGACCAATCCTTTTACTGCTATCCAAATACACTGTTATTACTTCTTTAATAATTGACTCCAGCATCTTCCCCACCACTGATGTCAGGCTCACTGGTCTATAATTCCTCGTTTTCTCTCTCGCTCCTTTCTTGAAAAGTGGGATAACATTAGCTACCCTCCAATCCATAGGAACTGATCCTGAATCAAAAGAACATTGGAAAATGATCACCAATGCGTCCACGATTTCTGGAGCCACCTCCTTGAGTAACCTGGGATTCAAACCATCAGGCCCTGGGGATTTATCAGCCTTCAGTCCCATCAGTCTACCCAATACTATTTCTCGCCTAATGCAAATTTCTGTCAGTTCTTCTGTCTCCGTAGATCCTCTGTCTTCTAGTACATCTGGGAGATTATCTGCGTCTTCCTTAGTGAAGACAGAACCAACGTATCTGTTCAACTCTTCAACCATTTCCTTGTTCTCCATAATAATTTCACCTGTTTTTGCCTTCAAGGGACCCACATTTGCCTTTACGAATATTTTTCTCTTAACATACCTAAAGAAGCTTTTACTATCCTTCTTTATATTCTTGGCCAGCTGTCCCTCGTACTTCATCTTTTCAGCCCGTATTGCCCGTTTTGTTACCTTCTGTTGTCCTTTGAAAGTTTCCCAATCCTCTGGCTTCCCGCTACTCTTTGCTATGTTATACACCTTTTCTTTTAGTTTTCTTCCATCCCTAACTTCCCTTGGCAGCCACGGTTGCCTCTTACTCCCCTTAGAATCTTTCTTCGTCTTTGGAATTAAATGATCCTGCATCTTCTGGATTATGCCCAGAGATTCCTGCCATTGCTGTTCCACTGTCATTCTTGCTAGGATCCTTTTCCTGTCCACCTTGGCCAGCTCCTCTCTCATGCCTTCATACCCCCCTTTGTTCAACTGCAACACTGACACTTCTGATTTAATCTTCTCCCTCTCAAATTGCAGATTAAAACCTATCATATTAAGGTCACTACCTTACCTTGAGTTCTCTTGTTAAATCTGGTTCATTAGACAACACTAAATCCAGAATTGCCTTTTCTCTGGTCAGCTCCATTACAAGCTGCTCTAAGCATCCATCTTGGAGGCACTCTACAAACTCCCTTTCTTGGGGTCCAGAACCAACCTGATTTTTCTAGTCTACCTGCATATTGAAATCTCCCACACTATAACCACAGTGGCATTACTTTTGTTACATGCCAATTTTAACTCTTGCTGCAACTTGCACCCTATATCCAGGCTACTGTTTGGGGGCCTGTAGATAATTCCCATTAGTGTCTTCTTACATTTACAATTCCTCAATTTTATCCATCGTCAGTCCCTATGTCACCCCTCGTAAGGGACTGAATTTCATCCCTCACCAACTGAGCTATTCCACCTCCTCTGCCCACCTGCCTGTCCTTTCTATAGGACATATGACCCTGAATATTCAGTTCCCAGTCCCGATCCTCCTGCAGCTATGTCTCTGTAATCCCCACAATGTCATATCTACCAATATCTAAGGTACACACAATTGCTGGGGAAACTCAGCGGGTGCAGCAGCATCTATGGAGCGAAGGAAATAGGCGACGTTTTGGGCCGAAACGTCGCCTATTTCCTTCGCTCCATAGATGCTGCTGCACCTGCTGAGTTTCCCCAGCAATTGTGTGTACCTTCGATATTCCAGCATCTGCAGTTCCCTTTTGAACACTTTGTCTACCAATATCTAACTGAGCCTCAAGCTCATCCACATTGTTTCTTATACTTTGTGCATTAATTTATAATACTTTTAATCCATTACCTTTCACATTGATTCCTATTTCACTTGGCCATACTCTCCCATCCCTTCGTGAGCCTTCTGTCCCGTTAATTCTGGTGTCTTTCTTAACTTTTCCTATGCTCTCTTTCCCTTTAACTCCATCCTTGTATTTCCAATTTGTCTCCTCCCCCCACTATTTAGTTTAAACCCACCCATGTAGCAGGTGTATAGTATGATTTGTTGGATAGCACATAAAGCAAAGTTTTTCACTGCAAATTCTAATTAGACAATAATAATAAACAATGACCCTACTTTTCTCAGCAACACCTGGTTGGCTGAAGTTCCAGTTGTGATGCCATAAAAGTTTTATGTTGATTGATAGATTGAACTCCTATGTAACTCCTTCCTTGAGCTTCTTTGCCTCTCTACTGCTCCCTCATTTCTGAAATTGTGGCAGCAAACTCGCCTGATTAACAAATCATTTGGCCATCCCCTTGTGTACTCTGTAGTTTAATTTATACTTTTGTCAGGCACTTCAAAATCCTTCACTGTTAAATCCTCCAGAGGCACATACGATAGTGGTGTTTGAGAGGCTCTGAGATAGGCACATGGATGCGCAGAAAATGGAGGGGTATGGATCACGTGCAGGCAGAGGAGATTAGTTTCATTTGGCATCATGCTTGGTATTCACATTGTGGGCCGAAGGGCTTGTTCCTATGCTGTACTGTTCTCTGATCTAAATGCAATCACGTTTTAATTCTGAGCCCTCACTGAACAGACATGCTTGGGAATCCAAATTGAGTTTAACTTTGGCCATGTTTTTGTTGAGTGATAGCCCTTGGAAGAGATACAATACTGTAATCCTCTTTAAGATGTTGACAAAGTCAGGACAGGAGATCCTGAAAGCGAAGGCAATCCCCGGTCCATTCAAAAGTCTCCACATCATTTTGTAACATATTTGCTTTGATTTAACTCAGAAAGAAAATCTGGAATTCATGATCTCAGAACATTGCAAAGTGATTTACAGCAAGGAAATACCTTTGAAGTTTAATGCTATGATTTCTGCCTGAATGATGTTGACACTATGGGATAAGTACTGGAGAGAACATCAGCAAGAACACGAACTAAAGACATTAGCTCTCCCCAGCTGAAAGGTCACTGGCGGGACACTGGATGTAGTGAAGGGTCCGGGTGAGTCGACCTACTTGTCATCTGGCAGCCGTAGACTTCAAAACGCATGGAAATGCCGTTTGTCCAGACCTGAGGCCTAATACGAACAAAGCGAGCGACCACAGGCGGGGTCAGCGTGTTCAGCACCACCTCGTTACCATCCGTGTTGGCCGCAAATAACTGAGGGGAAAAGGGTATGCGTTAGTCCACTCACAGACACAAAGTCACCCTTTCCTTAGCTGGTTCTAAATCATGGGAGGCACGCAGCACACAAACAGATCCTTCTGCCCATTGAGTCCATGCTGACCCATTTACACAAATCCTCTTTAACTCTTCCCCCCGTTCTCATCCATTCGCCTTTCCCCACATCCCCATTTCTATCACTCACTTACTCACTAGGAACAAATATTATCAAAGAGCCACACCACCCTGGCCATTCTCTCATTTCACTTCCACTTCCACCATTGGGAAGTAAGTACAAGAACTGTTACCTCCAGGTTCAAGAACAGCTTCTTCCCCTCATCCATCAGGCTCATGAACCACCCTGCACAACCTTAACCACAACCCTACCTCAGCACCAATGTATTGCACAATGGTAGAGTTGCTACGTTACAGTGCCAGAGATCCGGGTCCGATCCTGACCATGAGTGCTGTCTGTATGGAGTTTATATGTTCTCCCTGTGACTGCATGGGTTTACTCCACCGCAGGGTTTGTAGGTTCATTGGCTTTTTCACACATAGAGAGTTGTGAGTGTGGAATTCTCTGCCTCAGAGGGCGGTGGGGGCCGGTTTTCTGGATACTTTCAAAGAGCTTGATAGGGCTCTTAAAGATAGCGGAGTCAGGGGATATGGGGAGAAGGCAGGAACGGTGTACTGATTGTAGATGATCAGCCAAGATCACATTGAATGGCGGTGCTGGCTCGAAGGGCCGAATGGCCTACTCCTGCACCTATTGTCTATTGCTTCTGTAAATTGTCCCCTGTGTGTAGGATAAAACTAGTGCCTGGGTGATCATTAGTCGAAGTGGACTCAGTGGGCCAAAGGGCCTGTTTCCACGCTGTATCTCTAAAACTAAAACTACTACGGACATTACACTGCTAAAGTTGCACTATGACAGACATTCCCAAGGGAATACTGTATGGTGGGTTTAATCAAGCACCTGTAACCCCTCAGGTCCAGTTTGCCCTTTACTAAAAATGTTGCGCAAGGACCTGGGAGTGCTGGTGTCTCATGCACAAAGCATCAGCAAATGTGATGGCTGGTATTTTGTCATAAGGGTATCAGTAAGACAGCATTGACCAAAGAGTGATGGAGTTGAAGGAACAGCGTGCTCCAGAGTACACACACAGGCTGTTAGAAGCAGAGATCTTGAAGAAGTGGTTCTAAGTGACACTAGAATTGATGAGTTCAGTTTAGTTTAGAGATACAGCGCGAACAGGTCCTCGGCCCATCGAGTCTGTGCCGACCAGCGATCCCCGCACACTAACGCTATCCTACATACTATGGACAATTTCACAATTTTACCAAAGCCAATTAACCTACAAATCTGTACGTCTTTGGAGTATGGGAGGAAACCAGAGATCCCGGAGAAACCCATGCAGGTCATGGGGAGAATGTACAAACTCCATACAGACAGCACCCGTGGTCAGGGTCGAACTCAGGTCTCTGGCGCTGTAAGGCAGCAACTCTACCACTGCACCACTGTGTTGCCCGTTAGTTGGTGGGCGGTAGAGGTTTGGTGGGGGTGTGCGGGCTGGGGAAGGAATATTAGGAAAGGTGCATGATTGGTGGGAGTAGAATGGTTTATAGATTGGTGAGTTCAGGAAAAGTAATTTTCTGATTATGTTTGACAATGTTTGCCTTCCTGATGTCTCCTTGTTGGGGGCCCCAAGAAGGTTTACTAATTATTGAGGCCTTCCTGATGGTGGGATCCATTGCATGAAGGATTTCTCTTGACTGTGGTATGGGGTGTCCAGTGGCGGTTGAAGAACCAACAGTGATTGAGCTAAGCAGGTGGTGGTTAGGATGGGGGAGGTGGAGGATGGGTGGTTCGGAAGTTTAATGGAGGGGGTGTCAAAGGTTCTGGAGGTGAGTTAAGGGAATTGGAGGTTGGATACTAGATAGCTTTTTGAGTCTGGAAGAAAGACAGTCCTTTCCTTCTCCCTACACTATCCCACAAGTAGATGAGGTAAACTTCCAACAGTGTCATTGGATATCTGCATATCAAGAGAAGGGTTATGGGGATAGATCAGGGAAGCAGAGATTAGGTAGATCTTGAGGAATGGCAGAGCCAGCTCAAGAAGTATGCACCATACTCCTGCCCCTGTTTCATTCTCACTGTTTCCCTTCATCACCATGTGAAGGAGAGGTTCCGAGTTCATGAGAGGTTGTCAATGTTAATTTTATTGGGTGTACACAACCAATTGAGTAACCGCAAAGGGTGGCAGATGAATCAGGATGGCACAGGTTGGATCAGCTTGTTGGAGTGGGGTGGAAATGGGACCATGCTGGAGAGAGTGGCAATCTCCACTGCCCACACAGTTGCAGCCCCATTCATCCCCTGCTAACTCGCCCCCAACCAATAACTGAGCGGTGACAGGCTGGAATGAGAAGGGTAAATTGAAAGTCCATCGCTTAATCGACACCTTATACAAGTACGATTTTCCCAGCTAAGAGTTAAAGGACGAATGACTTTCTAAACGTACAGCGCCCGTTTAGTTTTGGCTGCCGCCGGTACCGTTTATGGGGAAGAGTGAAAACATTACAGCTCGTGGTCCCGGTAATTAAACTAACCTCTGCTTTTAGGGAGCAGTTAATTCAGGGTTGGTTCGAGCAGGCTGTGTGAATATAAATGGACTAATTATGCACTTGAATGCTGCTTGAACTGATGAATTTAACTTACAATTCTAACCTTTCCAGCACAGTACCTCTGGGGATGAAAGGAATTCAAGGAAATCTCGTGGAACATTAGTCTTATTCAAACGAGCAGGGCTGAGGTTAGCCAGCAGTGAGATTTACTGACTTTTCCTTTTGTTTAAACTGTAACTAGAATGTGGTGCAGAGGAATTTTCCATGAGAAGTTCTAACCCAGCCCCCACTGTACATGCTCTCTCTACAAAGGGCAATCTACCTCTGGTTTCATTCACGTCCTTGACAATTATTTTAACCTTTCTGAAACCTGGGATGCATTGAACCTTTGCTCTGTATGTTGAGTGATTGGTTTCTGGTTTTACACTGGTCTTAGCATTAGATGTATCACAGAGCTAGAATGACGTGCAATTGGATACTCTTCTTCTCCCTCCCAGGCAGTCCCTTGGGATCAAGCACAACTTGCATCAGCTCCAATTCTGCAGCGACTGAGGTGGCTGAAGTGATCACTGTGAAACCACAGGCTCATTGGTGATACTGCACCCGGAGTATTGCGTACAGTTCTGATTGCCAGGCTGTAGGAAGGCTGCCACTAAGCTAGAAAGGGTGCAGAAAAGAATCGCAAGGATGCTACAGGACGGGATGGCTTAATTTATAAAGACACCCTTACTTTGATTAGTAAGGCTGTCAGGGGTTATGGGGAGAAGGCAGGAGAATGGTGTTGAGAAGGAAACATAGATCAGCCATGGTTGATGGACCAAATGGCCTAATTCTGCTCCGAGAACTTATGAATTTATGAGGGACTGTTTTGGCTGTGATTTTTTCCCCTGGAGTGTAGGAAGCTAAGGGGTGATCTTATCGAGGTAGATAAAATAATGAGGGGCATAGCTAATGGCACAATCTTTTTCCCAGGGCAGGGAATTCTAAAAGTAGCAGACATAGATTTAAGGTAAGAGGGGAATCACTTAAAGGTTGGTGGTTATGTGGAACTAGCTGCAGGGGAAGTGGTAGAGGCACGTACAATAACAACATTTAAAATATACCAAGACAGGTACACAGATAGGAAAGGTTCAGAGAGATATGGTCCAAATGGGACTAGATCAGATAGACATCTTGTCAGTCTGGATGAGTTGGACTTAAGGGTCTGTTTCTGAAATGTACAGCTCTATGACTCTGCAACAGATGGATAGAAGATGGCTGATGAGTGGATGAGCAATTTCTGAGATGGTATGCTCTTTATTCCACTCATACTGGCTTCTGTTCTCTTAGAGAATGAACTCAATATATTCACTGCCATTTTCAATGATCCTTCTCCCTTTATGAGCCAAGGATACTCCTGCCACTGACTGCCGTTAAAATGATGCAATTGTACCCGCCTCTACCACTTCCTCTGCAGCTTGTTCCTCATGGGAACAAATATTTAAATGCAGTAGGGTGGCGGTGGGTGGGGGGCTTAGGCAGTCCTCGCGAGATAACGTAGGAAGTCTCACCATCAGTACCACAGTTTAAAGAGGTGATCTCACTATTGTGGCGCAGCGGTAGAGTTGCTGCCTTACAGCCCTAGAGCAGCCATCCTGACTTGTCTGTACGTTCTCACCATGAACTGCATGGGTTTTCTCCGAGATCTTCAGTTTCCCCCCACATTCCAAAGACATACAGGTTTGTAGGTTAATTGGTTTGGTATAAATGTAAACATTGTCCCTAGTGTATGATAATGTTAATGTGAAGGGATCGCTGGTCAGTGCAGACTTGGTGGGCTGAAGGGCCTGTTTACCTGCTGTATCTCTAAACTAAACATGACATCACCTTCCTGATCCCCTTTCAAAGGGCTGAATTCAGCTTCCAAAATTCCAAAGTAAGAGTTAAAGACATCACATGGATCCTCAAATGGATGGGGGTGTTCATCATTCATGCAGCTACTTGGTGACAATCTCATCAAACATTCCCTCAATATAGGAGTTGGTCTTTCTATCTGAACTCCAGTTATTGAATTAAACGTTGCAATATGTTATTGTCCCATTTTATTAACTGAGGTAAACGGGATGGGAATGGAATTACTATCTTGTTTGGATTCCTGACATATATTTTGTCACCTCCCACCAACATTCCTCCCTCTGGCTTTACATTTTAATCCTCTTCTCTCCTTATCTGATACGCTTTGGTCCCCTTCTCATGTCTAGCCTATGTCATGTAAACCCCCCTCCCTGTATACACCTATCACATGCCAGGCTTTGTCCTACCCCAACTTCTTTTCCAGCTTCCTACCCACTACTACAATCAGTCTGAAGTGTCATGATCTGCAACATCCATTCCCACCACAGCTGCTGCCTGACCTGCTGAGTTAGTCCAGCGCTTTGTATTTTGCTGTACATTTTTTCACGTGTTTTCAACTGAAGATTAAGCAATGACAGTAATATTTTACATGGATCACTCCCAGAACACTTCAGTGGATCGTGCTCATGCCTAGTCTAAAAATAAAGCACATAATTAATTCAGCTCCATGGGAGAAGAGATGTGGTTTACCCCCGGGACTTATTTTTCACAAGCACCTGCTACAGTAAAGGGGTGTCAATGAAAATTGTGTCATGAATGAAATCTTGCTGCCTTGTGTACAGATGTCCCTGGTTACCCAAGGTATTTTGCAACATGTGTGCCAGAAAGCTTTGGCATTTAGCCTGATCCTGCCTTTAGGGTCTTGTTTGGGTCATGTTTCAATGGACTGTGCTCTGATTCCACAGCTGCCCCAGCTCTATCCTCCCTAACCCAGAACACTCAATCCAATTTAGTTCAAATTATTTCCTTCTATGTTTTAATTCCATAGCATGTTACAGTGGCCAGTTACAAGGTGGTGCAGCGGCAGAGTTGCTGCCTTACAGCGCCAAAGACCAGGTTCGATCCTGATTACAGGTGCTGGCTGTACGGAGTTTGTACATTCTCCCTGTGACCTGCGTGGATGATCTCCTGGTGCTCTGGTTTCCTCCCACACTCCAGAGACGTACAGGTTTGTAGGTTAATTGGTTTCGATAAAATTATAAATTGTCCCTTGTGTATGTAGGGGTGTTAGTGTACGGGGATCGCTGGTCAGCGCGGACCCGTTGGGCCAAAGGACCTGTTTACGCGCTGTATCTCTAAACTAAACACTAAAAACTAAACTACAGTCAGGGCTGCAGTCTACTGTACGTAACCTGGCCTCTTTAAATTAGAATTGAGATATATTATGAATTTTGAAAGAATTGACACTAAACCAATATTGCAACAGGAAATTAAGGGATACACTTACAATATATATACTTACTGCTTTCAATTCTCTCTTAACTAACTCAAGTCCAGTAAGTTTTTTTTAAGGATGGCAGTAATGTAGGGAACTATTGCAGTCATTTTGAAATAGCTAGATATTATCAGTGAGCAACTTTGGGAATTAAAAGTAGTTTGTAGCACGTTGATGCGAGCAAAGAAAAGTCAGGAGAAATAACAAATTATTGTCTGCAACACAACACGTGGACCTTCAATCCACCTCAGCCCCTCTCAATGCTTACAGCATTCTGGATCCCTTAGGTATCAGAGCGCAAGGGAAAACTTTAACTCAGGAGCAGTAAGGATGGGAAGGAATCCCAAAGGGTTCCCAGTGTAAAAATCCACTGAAAGCTGATTACACTTCAAATCATCTGTCTCCCCAGAGCATGGAGTCTCGGTGTCAATCTCCATGATGTTCCCCCAAGCAAAAGCCCAGAAGGAAAATAAATCCAGTAGAGCTCATCATTTCTTTGAATCCTTTTATTTATGACGATTGAAGATTGAGGTAGTTTGATGAACACAGAACGGTGGGGAGACACATGCAGATTCTTTGGAGGGATGGTAGGTGGGTGGGGCGGAAAGTAAAATGGGGAATGTGGAATAGGGATGGGTGAGTGATACCAGGTAGAGGGGTGGTGAAAGGGAATGGGAATGGGTGATGAGGGCAGGGAGAGTGTGCAGGGTGAGGGGCAGCTGGGTGTATGAGAAGGGGATGAGGTTACCTAAAATTGCTAAATTCAATGTACATGCCTTTGGGTTGTAAGCTACCCAAACGGAATATAAGATGTTGTTCTTCCAGCTTGTGTGTGGCCTCACTCTTTAATGGCAGAGGCCAAGGATAGACAGGCTGATATGGTAATGGGAAGGGGAGCTCAGCTACTACCTATCCACCTCTCCTTATTCTGGATCCTGGGCCCCCATTTTACTTTGTTCATTCCAATCTACCCACTATCCCTCCCTTTGGTTTTACATTTCATTCCCCACCTTCCTTTCTTATCATATTCCACAATTAGCTCCTGTAATCATCTCTGGTCATAACTTCTTCACTTATCACCTCCAACCTTCGTTACTATCTCCATATTTCCCTCCCCCACTTGACTCATCTGCCAATCGACTGCTCCACCCAGATCAATTTATCAATTGTGTAGGAAGAAACTGCAGATGCTGGTTTACACCAAAGATAGACACAAAATGGTGGAGTAATTCAGCGGGCCAGGCAGCATCTCTGGAGAGAAGGAATAGGTGGCGTCCCGGGTCAAGACCATTCTTCAGACCTTTCTCGAATCCGAAACTACCTATTCCTTTTCTCCAGAGATGCTGCCTGACCCACTGAGTTACTCCAGCATTTTGTGCCTATCTATATTTATCATTCACAAGCTTTTGCCCCAACCTTTCCCCTCCTCTTTCTACCAACCATCTCCTCTCTATTCCGCCAGGCTGATGAAGGATCAAGACCTGAAATGTCGTCCGTTCACTTCCCTCCACAGATGCTGCCAGACCTACTGAGTTCCTCCAGCATTCTGCTTTTTGCTGAAATATTAAACTGGATTGTGCCCATAAGCAGAAAGGGCATTTTTTTCCCTTTTCTCACTCTGATTTGCTCTCGTATCTTTGGTTTTGCCCTTATACTTTCCTGTCCCCCCCCCCCCCCCCCCATCCTTCGCGCAGTGGAGGACCTGTATCCCACAGTCAACCAGGTACACTGTGAGGGGCTGATTGTGGAACATTACTTGCTGATTTTGACAGAGAATGGCTGCAAGGAGGCCCCTTGTGTGAAGTGATTGCTCCCTGGTGCATTGCTACAGACAGAGATTACCGGATCATTATCACAGTGCAGCTTTATAGGAGCTTGCCACACATAATTTGGACATCTCATCCCCTGCACCACCACAAGAACTATTCCGCCACGAGAATCCCAACAATTTGACACGTTGTATATAGAAATTCAGGATTTATTTTCCCTTTTACCTCTCGTCAGTGATTTGCTGTTGTGTTCCTCCAAGGTCTCAAATGTCACCGGGGTAGTGTTGACAACCGCACATTAACAATGAGGTGGGCTTCCCATGGGGCCTAAAGCAAGTGCAACTCTAAGTAATATTCCAGCTGCCATCATTTAATCAGGGACATTACCGCAGAGTACCTCTCCCCGCTCCCTTGACCTTCGCCCTCTCACCCCATCCACATGACTTTCTGCAAACTCCAGGTCGACACCTACCTCTCAATGCTCTTGCACTCTGCAGAATGAACGGCAGGGAAGGCAGGATTAACGCTTTAATTGGGAATGTGAGAGAAACAGCAGGTGAAGTTCTACATTTCACATGCCTCAAACTATTTACCGAGCTATATTTCTCAAAGAAATCCTCATTGTCTAGACGAAAGATCAGCGGCACAACTTTATAATTCCTGCTGTGTTTTGATGCTTGTAATATTATCTGGGACCCTTCGGATCCAAGGAAAATTTTCATCCTTGTAAGGTGACTCAAAAATCAAACAACTAAAAGGGAATGTAAACAAACTTCTCACATCTCATTCCTTATTCCCGCTTAAGTTGAAAAGAATGATTTTTGTTTAGGCGACTGTAGGGATTGATTGATTGTTACTGAGCTAAGAAAGCGGACTAACATCAGCAGAAAAAAAGTCCATGGTTAACTGTCCTTTAGTTTTAATTTAGAGATGGAGCAAGGAAACAGGCCCTGTGGCTCACCGAGTCCACACCGCACATCCATCACCTGTTCACTAGTTCTATATTATCCAACTTCATTATCCTGTAATGTTCTATGTACTATGTTCCTCTCCTTTCTTGCCAAGCACCACTACTGAAAAACAAAATGCAGGGCAGAACAGGTTGGAACAGGACACTAATCACCCTTTCCAACTGATCCACACATTCAGTTCAGACGATGAGAACGCATTATAGCCGCCTCGGCCTCACCTTGTGGTTCTTCCCTTGTCGGTAGGTCATCCAGTCCTCACCGTTGGAGCTCACATCCAGCTTGTAGCTGCTGACATAGTAGGTTTTCGATGTATCCACAGAGATCGCCCCCTGGGTGGCAATACCAGTCAGAATCTTTAGAATCCCCAGGTCCACCTACGCGAAGAAGGGAATCAAACATCAACATGTTAAACAAAAGAAAAACACATTCTTCTAACCTCCCGGCATGTTCATAGAAAACAGTGAAGACCTGATGCCAAGCTGTTATCATTTTGCACTCACTCTATCAGATTGTCTTATTCTCCTGTTCTCCTTTATTAATCAATCCACACGTCACCAGGACCTTCAAAATAAGCTATTCGGAAAATAAACCCAATGGTTTTAGGCTTAACTAGTCACTAGGGTGTTAGGCCACAGAGTCGCAAATAGACAGTCTGGATATGCCGTAGTGCTTTGGGAACCAAGACTAGTCTGGTCTCTCAAAGAGGCGGAAATAATGATGGATCAGATCACTTACCTTGATCTGAAAGCGCTCGACTAATATGGAGATTGAAGATCTCCCAATGAACCAACCCCAACCCTTAACACAGTTATATGAAGATGGCCAGGACAGAGTAGGGTCCATTATAACTGGACTTCTCCCTATCTCAGCACAAGGCCAATATCATGGATATATCTTCATCCAACTTTGGGGCCTTGAGAGAGACAGAGGCAAAATTAGATATTTTGAGCTATCTCCATTCAGTTTTCGGCAGCACTGTGGCAGGATTCCGTCCACACCCAACAAGGGACAGCGGCCACTGGAGGAAGGATGGCAGGATGCGGAAATACCATGAATCCCACCAGCGGTTAAAATGCTTACGCAGGCAATTATTAGCAAACTAGCTGGAAGCAACACTTGAGCAAACCGATATCTGAGACTGTACCAAAGTTGAAACAATTCATCAACAGCAACTCACAAATAATTTTGTCGTAAAATGTTGGTGGGTGGTGACGGGGGAGGGGGGAGGAGGCTGCAAAGTGGAATTATTAAACCACACCTCTCACTGGAAAGCCGAGTGGTGCAGCTAATAGAACTGCTGCCTCACAACAACCCCAATTAACCAGGTTCAATGCAGACCTCAACTGCTATCTGTGTGGACTTTGCACGCTCTTGCTATGTAATAATGTGGGTTTCCACCGGGTGCTCCATTTTCCCCCACATCCCAAAGATGAGCGGGTTGGCGGGCTAATTATCCATTAGTGTGTAAATGAGTAATAGAGTCGGCGAGAATGTGCGAGGAATGTGCGAGGAATTGGAGCCCTGCAGTTCCACGAGCTGTCCAACACCAGGAGCATTCTTCACCTTCTGGTCATGTCTGCTGACGGCTAGTTGATAAGAGTTTGGTTGCTACAACTATCCGATAATTCCAGGGCTGGTCTGACTGTCAGGACGGTGAAAGTGGACCGGACCCACCTGGTCCTATTCAATGAGCTGCATATATTGCTCTGCAGGAACTGTGGTCAAACACTTCCTGCCGTTTACCAATGAATGAGATGAACACACACAAACACAAGCCACTTAGTCTAATACGTCCAGGATGCTACATATGCTGCATCCTAATCTCCTCACCATGATCGACATATCATTTCTTTCTTTTCTCTTGTGCATATATCCCAAATCCTTTCAAAACTATTTTCCCTGGCTACACTACATTATGCAATGAATTTCCCATCCTATTGTTCTCTGGATAAAGAAAAGTCTTCTGCGTTGCTTATTGGAATTATTAGTCACAATATATTTGTGGCTCCTAATCTCTGGACTCTCGTGCAAAGGGAACATCATTTCGCTGTTTATCCTTTTGGAATCACTCATAAGCTTATGGTCGTCCCTGATAACACCTCTCTTCTCTGTTATTCCCAACACTTACAGTACCAAGTTCCATTGCTGCATTATCAAATTCAACTCACAGCTTTAAAATTATGGGTTAAGAGATACAGGAGTTGCTGGCAAGGTCAGCATTCATTGCCCGTATCTAACTGTCCTTGAGAAGATGGTGGTGAGCGAACTTCTTAAATCAATGCGGTGGGTGTTGGTTCTGCTGGAGGTACTATCGGGGAGAGAGTTTCGGGATTTTGATGCAAAATTGTGGATGGGTTCTGAATCTTGGCGCTCACTGTCTTGCAATGGAAAGTCTGACGTGTTTAAAGTTGCATGCATCAGCTATCTCTGCCCTTCAGAGTGCTGGAGGTTGTGGGTTTGGCAGACTTCAAAGAAGTCTTGCCAAGTCGTGCATTGTCCAAAAATTAATCTGCAGTGCAGCTACAGTGCAGCATATAGTGGGGGAGCGATGTTGAGAGAGGTGAGGGAGCTGATGCTTGGAGTAGTGGGGTGGAGGGGGGAGCGGTAATGAGGAGGGGTACAGTAATAGGGGGAGGTGTTTGAGGTATTGTGCAGGGGTATGGAGATGGGGAATGGTGAGGAGATGGGGAGGGGTGTTCGAGATAATGGAAAGGGGCGAGGTGATGGGCTGGGGTGTCTCAGGCAATGGGGAGTGGGAAATCTGAGGCATGGGAAGGGGCGATTAAGGTAATGGGGAACAGGGGGGCCTTTAAAGATGTGGGGAGGGGTAGAGCTAATTGGGGTGATGGAGAGGAGAAAATGGATGGGGTGAATGGTGGAGAATGGGAGTGTTTGAGGTGATGGTTGGTGATGCTTGAGGTAGCAAATGAAGAAATGCTATTGTACGGGTATTGTACGATCGCTGTTCAGAGCGGACTCGGTGGGCTGAAGGGCCTGTTTCCATGCTATATATCTGAACCGAACTGAACGAAAGGTGGTGGGATGTTGAGGTGATGGTGATGATAGGAATGTAGCTAAGGCCCAAACATATCTCAAGGCCTTAGGGAAGCTGAGATTCGCTATCACCATACTACACGAAATCAATTTTATTGGTGATTTCTAGCCAGTTTTAGCTCCCTATGCACAAGGCCCCTGAATGGACCAACTATGACTTTGGCAGAGGTAGTAATCTTTGGAAGATGCAATGATGAGACAACATTTACATCTGGAAATATCACTGGACGTACAACCACAGAACCTCCAGCCCCAGCTACATGCCCATCTTTGGCCACCCAACATGTCCTCCCTCCCTAACACCTGCCGTCCTCAAGCTGATTGGTGAAAAAAACACTCTCTTTCCAACCTGAATGGTTGTATCTTAACAGTCACTCAAACTGAAATTTTTTTCCATCTATTTTTCTAACCAATGAACAACATTTTACAACTTTTATTTTAAATCCTAGAGATTGGCGGTTAACTACACGGTGATCCAGTGGAGCCAGGAGCTGATAGGAGGTGGGAATGGAGAGGGTAAGAAGTGGGTATGCTCAGCCTACCTGATGCTGATTCACCCTGCCTGAGAATAGAGTAAGGACTTCAAGATCAATACAAGAGTAGATTCAGCAAAACAAATCATTCAGTTTAAAAGCTGCAATGAATCTTTTGGCAGTTTGCACAAAGCCCACAGTCTGGAAGTCCTAAGTACTATTGGTTAATGGAAGTGGATCAATGCTAATTTAAATGCTGTCTAATGGATAAAGCATCACAGGGAAAAAAAAGAGGGAGAGAGAGAGAGAGAACGTTGGAGGAAATCTGAATATTGGGGGTGGGTGGGGGGGAACTCATGAGGTCACAGGGAGGATGTGCAATCTCCTCACAGACAGCACTGCAGGTCGGGATTGAAGTGGAACTGAGTCAGTGAGTGCACCACTGTGCTGCCCAGATAAACACAATGGATAAACACACACTTGTGATAGGTTTTGTTAAGAGAGTTGGTGTCCAGAGATTCATGTGCAACAATACCTCTGCACGGCCACGAGCACAAAATGGTTTGTGTTTGCACTGTGTAGCCTCTATAAACCCCAGCTCTGGAAATGTCAGTATGGTTATTTATAGTCATGAAGTCATACAACATGGAAACAGGCTATTTGGCCCAACTCATCCATGCCGACCAAGATGCCTATCTACGCTCATCCCATATGTCCACATTTGACCCATATCATACTAAACCTTAGGGGGCGCTGTCCAGTTGGGCATGGCTGCCCTGCCTGCAGCTCTCTGTTTTTTCGCTTCTTTTTTAAATCTTTAGTATGTTAAATAGTGTTTGTTTTTAGAGGACTAGACTTTTTATGTGGGGGGGGGGGGAAGGGGGAAACTGCTTTTCCTAGTCCGTACCTGGGCGGAGAGGCGGCATTCCTCCAAGCGGCATTCCTCCTTCGACCCGTCCTCGCAGCCTACCATCGGGTCTGGAGCGGCCTTTCCTGAGGGGACCGGCCAGAACCACGGCTTCGGTGGCGGCACAGAGCTGGAACATCTTCACGGAGCGGAGCGGGCGATGCCTTGCCCGGTTCGCCGCGCTGGAGCTTCGGAATGCTGAGGACGCCGATTGAACATCGCGATGCTGCGGGTCTGCGAAGCGGCCAGCCGCAGGCGGCGGCGCTGACTTTAACATCGGGAGCCGGGATCTCTTGCCGAGATCATCAGTGGTGGAGCTCGGTCCAGCGCGGTCTGTCGGCTTCGGAAGCCGCGGTCTCCGGTAAGGAAGCGGCCGTCCCAGGTGTCCCAAGCCACTGAGAGGGTTCACCCGACACCGGAGCACCATCACCCAGTGGGAAGGGCCTGAAACATCGGCCCCGTAGGACTGCGGAGGCCTCAATAGGCTCGACTATGGGTGGACAAGGTGATGGGGGCTGGACTTTGTGCCTTCCCTCACAGTGGGAACCATTGTGGGGGGATGTTTTTATGTTTTATGTTAAATTTCTTTATATTGTTGTGCTATATTCTTATTAATGTGCTGCAATGGCAACTTGAATTTCACTACAACAATTGGTGTATGTGACAATAAATGAACCTTTGAAACCTTTCCTATCCATGCACCTGTCCAAACGTCTTTTATGTTATTATAGTATCTGCTTCAGCCACTTCCTCCGGCCGATCGTCCCATATACCCACCGTCCACTGAGTGAGGAAGTTGAGCCTCGGTTTCCCCTCTCATCACTTGTTCTTGATTCCCCAACCCTGGGGCAAAGACTAGGTGAACCCACCCTATCCATGCCAATTATTATTAAATAATTAAAGTAAGGAACTTGACTTAAGGAAGCACCTTTCATCACTGCAAGACATCCCATAGCACCTTAACAACTAACGATGCACAGCCATTCATGAAGGGTGGGTAACATAGCAATTTGCTGCAAACCTTCACACTGATAGTATCAAGGGCTGCTGGGTGTGGAATAATGTTGGCTGGGAATCTAGACAAACTCTCTAGTTCCTCTTCGAGTATTGTCATAGGGATCTTAATCAACATTTCAGATTTAAGTAATGTCCTCCCTGAAAGGACAGAGTCAACATCAGACATGTTGAAGTCTCTGGAGTGGGATATGAACATTCAGCCATCTTACCATAACCCAAATAGTTCTCAAATTGGATGTGTGATTGTAATGTGAGTTCTTACACAGCAGAAGATACCTGCAGCCCCTTAGCAGCCAGCAGGTCCATTCCTGCAAGTCATCCAAACATCTGTTCATATGTATGGGCTGTGCATAAGTTGGGCGTACATAAGCCGGGAAGACCTACTGTGTATACTTAACATTGGCAAACACAATACGATCTCAATGTGGTGGGAGTTCATTAAGTTGGTTTGTCGTCTCAATTGCCTGTCCTTCACTGGGATCTACGACTGTTTCATTCAACCAGCTCAGCAACCAACATGTTGAGTAGATCATTGGTCAAGGAACATTATCTGTCCCTACATTAAAGACTGTGTTGGGTTTCTACTCTTCAGTTGGTTCCTTGACCTACCTGGATCCATTCCTTGGTGGTGTCTTCGCCTGGTGTCCAACCGTTGATGTTGTGATTGAGTCGACCTTGGCTCGCTTCCCAGTTCCCAGAAATATAGGAGGACGAAGCCTTGATCTGCATGTTGCTGATCTGACCAGATTCCATACCCAGCGGGCTGTTGCACTGGGAGGCTGCAAATACAATGAAACAACTGTAACCTTTGTCCCGGCGTGTGGCTGAAGTTAAGCGCTGTGGACTAATGGACATCCACGAAAGATGTCAGGAAACTATTTGGTAAACTGCAATCACGTGAGATGGCTAATGGTGCCTTAAAATTACATTATTTGCATATGTGTGGGCCAAACGGGTTTTATAACAGTTGTTCCATTTGCACCTAAACACTAACCATTTGACATTAAACTCCTTACAGAGTCAATAGGAAGGCCCATCAACCAAGCGCCAGTTAGGTTGAGGTCTATGCTGTCGATCTTCACCCTGGGCAGATTACTTTGTTAGCACCCCCCCCTACCATGCAGTTTAATCATGTCAATGCCACATGCTCGACTCACAATCCTGCGTTTCTTTCGTGGTGATGTTGTACTCAGCCGAGAAGCCGTCTTTCGCCACAGCCATATCTGTGTGGAACGTCAGCGACATGATACCAGTATCAGAGCGGATCACAGCTGGGATCTTTGAGCCACAATAGCGACCGATCAGAGGACTCACTGTGGGGGAGGTGGAGAATAAAACAGATGAAGCAGCTTCCAAAAATTATTTCCTTTCTGCACTTGAAACCTTTTACGGATGCCAGAAATGCACATCAACTTGAACTGTAAAACAGGTTAACACATCAGGTGAGATCCTTTGAGGCATCTATTCTTTGGCAGGGTGGAGCGAGCGTTAAACTGCAAGTACTTTTTGGAAAGAATCAAAATGAGCAGTTTTCACAAGTTGTCTCATCTTCCCCCAACCCAACCCAACCAGCAATCTATGTTTAGGAATGTGTCGGAATGAACTGCAGATGATGGTTTACACCAAAGATAGATGCAAAATGCTGGAGTAACTCAGCGGGTCAAGCAGCATCTCTGGAGAAAAGGAATAGGTGATGTTTCGGGTCGAGACCTTCTTCAGACTGAAGGGTTTTGACCTTAAATGTCACTTATTCCTTTTCTCCAGAGATGCTGCCTGGCCTGCCCATGTGTTACTCTAGCATTTTGTGTCTATCAGCAACCTATGTTACTCTACAGCCAGTCCCCAAAGTGACCAATCTCTACTGACCCTTCACCTTTGCACACCCAAGGAGTTACATGTGATTGGCTTTCCTTGCCTGGGAAGCTGAACTTTAACCCTTCACCTCACCATAGCATTGCAGCTGAGATGTTGAACCCATGATCCCCAGTTTTAAGGGGTAGGGGTAGTAATGGATGTAACTACAATTCTTTTTTTTAAATTTAACAATATTTAAACAGAAGCGTAAGTGGACAACGTAACATTTTCTGCTGTTTCTTTGGCTCTTCTGTGACCACCAACAAACACTCTTACCTTCAGGAAATCCATCCCAGATAGCAAGATGGTCGTATTTACAGTCGGTTGGCCCTATCTGTAAAGGGTCAAACTCCAGGTCAAAGATCAGCATGGTGAGGGTCACCTCTGACCTGGGCGGAGCCAGGATGATGTAAGTGCAGTAGAGGTTGTGAGGGTACTTGTCGGGAAAACTGGGAGACTCGATCACACCACTGAGAGCCGTGAAATTCTTGGAGCAATCATCTGACCCTGCAAGAGAAAGTAAAAATCAGGCAACTACTCAGAATGTCATTGTACCAAATAAAAACAGGCATTATCTCTGATATCTCCAGACAACATCAATGATTTTTCCCATCGAGTTGTACAGCACAAAAACAGGGCCTGTGGCTTGCCATGTCCATGTCAACCTTTCCACCCACTACATCCATCCTGTTTGACAGCACTAGGACAGTTCCTTCTGTGCCTTGCATATCTAAGTGCCTGTCTATATGCCTCTTAAATGCTGTAATTCTATCGGACTCCACCATCTCCTCGGGCAGCACCTTCAATCACTCTCCGTGTAAAAACATCATGGAGCCTCGGGGCACTAAGGCCAAATTACTCAACTCAAATGGCCTATGTAACTTGATGATGCCAGCTCTTCCATGTCAACTTGGTCTGAAGTCAGACCAGCTTCCAAGACAATTAATTATCTAGCTGGACAATTGCTGGCGAGTTCAACATTCAAATGCAGTGGGTTCCCCATTTATCAGGCAGACACTGTGGTGAGGTGCTACAGAGTCACAAAAAGACACAGCATGGAAACAGGCCTTTCAGCCCACCGAGTCCACACCAATCATCTGCCACCCTGTGACACTCTTCCTACGTTAATTCCACTTTTTATTTTTGCCGCATTCTCACCAACTCCCTCCCTACAGATTCTGACACTCATCTACACACACCAGGGACTATTTACAGTGGCCAATTAACCTACTGACCCACATGTCTTTGGGATGTGGGAGGAAACCGGAGCACCGGAAGAAAACCCGTGTGGTCACAGGGAGGATGTGCAAACGCCTCACAAACAGCGGCGGAGATCAGGATCGAACCTTGGTCTCTGGCGCTGTGATCCAGCAGCCCCATTGACTTGCCCCTAGGTCGTGTGTGCAAAGCTGGCAACATGGTAAACTGACTAGCAAGGTCTGGCAATTTGCAACCTGCAACGTGACTCCCTGATGCCTGATTTGAGCATTAATGACAGGCAGCATCACGAACAAGCTGTTAGTTTGCAGCAAGACACAGTCCATTGACTTTGCAGCCCCACCTCCCACCGCTCACACATGTTAAATACAAAATGCATTTGTCTGGCAGCCCAGCAATGTTGTGTCTCATTGACTCTTAACAACACAAGAGTCTGCCCCATTGTCACAGCATATCACCATAATTGCCACTGATCCCCCAGGATGTACAGTTAAGTGTGTTTGAGTTGAAACGTTGCACAACACAAAGGAATTGAACCCTTTATAAATGACACCAGCTGGCTTGGATCTTGTGCTACAAGAGTAGCAAATCACTGACAGTTCAGGCGACTTACAGACCAACTTGAGTTTCAGGCTTTATGGCCTGGATACTATTCCACAGACTTTTGTTTTTCTTTTGACAGATCTTCCTAATAGTGCAATAATAGTAATAATACTGTTTTGAGTGACCACAATATCACATACACTAACACATACACACGCAAGCAGCAACGCACACTTATACCCACACAGGCACAATTTATGAGATCTCCATCTGCGTACATTTGGTAGTTATTAGCTCACATGCATGGCAACATAACAAGAGCAGGCCTATTTCCTGTTGCCGGTCTCTCCCTGGTGACCCTTGCTGGGAGTGTGTTTGCCTGAGCACTGGAAATGGTCAATAGCAACAACCTGTTCTCCACTCTGCCTTCACCAGTGTAATGTCTCTCATGAGGTATAGATCAGACAAAATATAACATCAGATCACGCAGAAGGGCGGCTGACAAACTTGGTCACTGAGATGGGTTTTAGGCAACATCCTGAGAGCGGAGAGAGACAAGGTGAGGGATTTACAGTAGGTGGGATTTCCAAAATCTTAGGTGCTGGCCAGCTGAAGGCACGCTGCCAGTGGTAGGGGGATTAATGGGAGGTCCAAAAAGTCTGACTTGGAGAACTTCCAGAGACAAATGCCTGGAGGAGGCTTCAGGGTGAAGCAGGGAGAGGCCCTTGGTGAAAGTGAACACAACAGTGTGGAGTTTAACCTCTGCAAATCAAGATCAGGTGCAAGTTAGTGAGCAGAGGGGAACATTTCTCGACTCTTGTTGAGAGCTGGGGCAGGATTAGCCTTGGTTGCAACACTTCCCATGTTCTCGTTTGGAGCAACTCATACACGCTAGGAGGTAGCGTTGCTATGGAGGGTGGTGGATGAGAATAGTTGCCTTCCCCCCCCCCCCCCCACCTAAATCAGCCAGTCAGTGCTCCCCGGATACTCACCATTGTTTCTAACCCCCCCCCCCCCCTCCATATGCTGTAAAGATATGTGATTCATTTTTGAAAGTGGCAAAGTACTTTTGTTTCAAAATTAGTGTGAAACATTTCCACTCTCTCCTCACTAATCCGTCCCTCCTCTCTCTATATCCCTGTATTAATGCCTTTCTGTTTGTGAAGAAACATGGTTCATTTCTGAAAACGTTGCTTTAGTCTCATGATAGAGATGTGATCTCTTTCCATTCTCTCCTCTCTCCTATTGTCTGTTCCTCCCTCTCTCTACCAATGTAGTTGTGTTTTCTTCTCCATACATATCTCTGCCTTTATCTCTCTCTGATTCTCCATCTCTCTCTAAAAGACAACAAATGGTGGAGGAACCATGTGTCGGGCAGTATCTGAGGAGGGAATGGACATGACATTTTGGGTCAAGACCTTTCCTTAGACTCTGAGGACCCCCCTCAGATGCTGCCCGACCTGCTGCTTTCCTCCAGCATGCGTAAGATTTCCGCATCTGCAGTTCCTTGTGGCACTCTTTCTCTCTATCCATCTATCTGTCTGTGCTCTCTGCCTCCCCCCCCCCCCTCCCCCCCCCCAAGCTGTTCAGCTGCTCTTCCTATTCCATCTGCTATGGGCTGATTTTCACTCTTCACTCTTACTGTCGCTTAGTTTTTCTGTAGAGGGGAATGTTTAGAAATAAATAATGATTCATATTTCTTGGCTGCCAATCGGCTGCAGAACATAAACTCAGAAGTACAAGACAATTCAAGGAAAAGAAGCATGAGATGTGTCACATATTTATCCCCCTCACTGATGGCGGTTCCACGATTACTTAAACAGAAGCTATGTTCTTGGCTTACGGGGCTGTCCCACTCGCGAGTTTGCCCTCGACTCATACTCAGGCAGTATGGTCGTACACGAGGTCCTAGGAGGTCTTTGTAACTCTCCTTCATGCTCGAGAGTAGTCCCCGTGTATTCGAGGCCTCAGCTAGGTCGCGGCGTATTTTTCAACATGTTGAAAAATGCCCGCGAGCAAAAAAGGTCGCCATGGAAAATATTGATACTTTTTTTACTCGTAGTCGAAGTAGATTGTAGAGGTTGGCATGTTATTCGTAGGTAATCGAGGGTAGTCGAAGGTAATCAAAGGTGGTCGAAAGTAGTCGTAGGTAGTCTTTAACATAGTCGAAGGGAGGTCGAAGGAGGTCTTCTACCTAGTCGAAGGATGTCTTCAACATGACATTTTTTCAAACTCTCCTAAACTCTTCTAAACTCGCCAATTAGGTCGCCGCAGTGGGACAGCCCCTTTAAGCTTCAAACACTGAACAGACCAATGAGTAAATCCAGCACTTTTGACTGTCCTGATTTGTTATAGTCTCTCATGACAGGCACAATATACTGAGCTTTCCAAATATACTTTCTGTCGATTGTCTCCCCCTTTGTTTCGTTCCTGCCTTGCAGAGCTTACAACCTCCTAGGGCGCTGTACTGTTGCCAGTCTTTCTAGTGGGCGGCACGGTGAGCCAGTGGTACAGTTGCTGCCTTTAAGTGGGACAGGGGCATTACAGCACCATGTTTACTGTACATGTTCAGTTGTGCTGCTGCAAGTAAGAATTTCATTGTTCTTTCCACGACATATGACAATAAAACACTCTTGTCTCTCTTGACTCTTGACTGCTCACTCGCAACCAAATGCTGGCCGAGAAAGATAGTCACTGAACCTGCGACCAGTGGTATGGAGTGGACCACCGATCCAGACACATGTTTCTACAAATCCCACTGCAGCAGCAACGGAGTTAAAATTCAAGCAATCAACTAAATCTTGAATAGATAAGCCAGCCCTGATGTCAATATACATGGCATCGTGGTTGAAACCCTGTTACGTTCCCAAATGTCCTTCAGGGAAGGAAAATCTCCCATCCTCACCCCACATTCTCCTAGCAACATATTCTCCCCACAATCAGATTCTATCACTCACACATATAAAGGACATTAAGATTAGTGAGACAGGAGAGGCAATTCAATCCATCGTCTTCAAGCTGGAGAAATCTGAGCTCTTTAGAATAGTCCCAGTTCTCGGTTCTAACTTTTCACCCTGCATAAATGAACATGTCCCAACGACGACTGTGGAAGATCCATTGCCATTAGAATGGTTCCTCACTAGCTGGTGGTGAGGATGGGATGGCACCAACAGAAGGATTGCTGAATGCCCCTCATTGCTTCACAAGTTCACAAGTTCACAAGTTATAGTAGAATTAGGCCATTCGGCCCATCGAATCTACTCCACCATTCAATCATGGCTAATCTCTGCCTCCTAATCCCATTTTTCTGCCCTTTTCCCCATAACCCTT